>NC_090185.1:27482669-27782669 GCF_024679245.1 Pseudorasbora parva
GTTTTCCCTTAGTAAAAGCCTAAAAAAGACCAAATTGGGACACAAGTAATGGTTCATAAATAAGGCTATACTCCCACCTGCTGGTTATTCTTTATATCACACTGTGTTTTTTTCTGTTTTTTTTCTCTGTTTTTTCAACACTTATGCTCTCCCTTAAATGACCAGTAGAGGGCAATATTGTATAAGTTTTCAAGCAAAAAACCTTGCCTCTGTGTGTGTGTGTGTGTGTGTGTGTGTGAATGGTTTTCTAGCCTGGTGGGGACTTCAACCTGAATGCACACAGACTCATGGGGACATGTGTCATTGATTTCTACAGTGTGTGTGTGTGTGTGTGGGGGGGGGGGGGGTGGATGGGGGATGGTAAATGGGCTTAACTGATAAGAGTTGCCTGCAGCATACTTCAGCATTACTACTGTGTGTGTGTGTGTGTGTGTGTGTGTGTGTGTGTGTGTGTGTGTGTGTGTGTGTGTGTGTGTGTGTGTGTGTGTGTGTGTGTGTGTGTGTTCTTTTTTCTAGCCTGGTGGGGACTTCAACCTGAATGCACACAGACTCATTGGGACACGTGTCACTGGTTTCTACAGTGTGTGTGTGTGTGTGTGTGTGAGCCACTCTTCTGTCTAAAAAGATTACCTCTCAATGCTGTGCTTTGGCCTGCAGTAAAGGATTAAACATATTATTCTGGTTTGAATAAAAAAAATCATGTATAAAACCAGTTTATTTGTTGGGCATTGACAATATTGTTTTATATAATTAGTTAAATAATTGTGTTAATACAAATAATTATTAATAAAAAAATATAAATATAAAAAAAAATTACTAAAAAAAGAAAAAAACACATTTAATTGTCTTTAATCTTCTCATTTTTACAACTTTTTTTCCCTTTTCTTTTTAATGCCTTTTGTTTAAGGACAAACATGAGAACCAATGAGCTACCGGCATATAGAATAACCAGAAGGTGGAAGTGTAGCCTTATTCAGTAACCAGGTTGGATATGTCCTAGGGAACACTGTTTTGAAGATTAAACTATTGTTGTTATTGCAACACAGTGTTTTCAGACAGTGAAATAAAAACAATGTTCTCTCACTGTTTAGATTTTGTGTCTGTCATTCCCCCCCCCTCCCCTCCCCCCCCCCTTCTCTCTCAGGATCACTCTGTGTGTGTGTGTGTGTGTGTGTGTGTGGAGGGGGTCTCTCTCACTCTGTGTATGTCGCCTTGTTTCTTGTTTTTCATAATTTAACCCTTTCATATCATAGGCTATCAGCAATATCTATCACTTTATTGTGAAAAATAAGTTAAAAAATGTATTATATATATATAACACTGGTCTTCTGAACTTACAATATTTTGAGCTGCAAAAAATACATTTGCACATAATTGAAAGTGATATCCTAATACTTTTAATTGTTTTCTATAACATGGGCTTTAAAGAAGGTCATGTGCTGTGTTTGCAAAGATCACGTATGACACCTCTTTAAACTAATTATTTATTGATTAAAATTCAAATGGATAAAAAAATATAATTTCACATGATCTTATAAAAGTGGCTGTTTATAATAAACTTCTATAAATTTTATGCACGCATATTACTCTTACCTGACACTGATATTAAAATCATTGTTGCGGTCTCTGTGATTTGGCTTAATTTATTTTTAAGAGAAGTGTAAGGATAATACAACTTCAGCATTTGGACAGTATTCTGCACTCATTTTGAAATTGACATTAGACATCATCTGACATAAAATTAATGAATAAAATGTAATTGATCTCATAGATGTGAGTGTTGTGGTTCCTGGTCATAGCAGCACCAGTTGCTGCAGTTAATGAGGTGAATTCAAATGACTTTGACATAGTCCCTTTATTTATTTTTTCCCATATTAAATGCCTATTGCCTGCTGTGCACAGTTAAGCTGATGCCACCGGGGTGGCGGTGCCCCCGGCTTGGGCCCGTCATCGCTGCTCGCAGCTTTAATTATTATTATTATTATTATCTTTTCGCCTTTTGGGCATTTTTGGGGCCCTTCCCATGCTCGAAAACTCTTGAAACTTTGCACACGCATTGGAATGCGCGGCCAACAGGGTCTGGCAGAGGCCTTTGACCCGGGCGTGGCAGGGGGGCTCAACAGCGCCCCCTTGAAAAACTGGGTCTATATATTAAACACACTTGCACGTACATGTATGAAACTCGGTACACATATAGATCTCATCGGGCCAAACAACTTCCGCACTCATAGTCATAAGCTTCGCCCAACAGGAAGTGAGCTATTATGGGTTGTTCGGAAAACGCATGCTGTGGAATTTGCGATACTCCTCCTAGACGATTCACCCGATCAGCACCAAACTCGGTCAGCATGAAGACAAGACACTGAGAATGCTAAATTGCGAGCGACTTTTTGATATCTCAAACGGTTTGGCCGTGGCGAAGAGACGAATTTATGGCGAGAAAAGGGAAACAGGAAGTGTGTTATAACTTTTGCATACATTAATTCATTTTGATGAAACTTCAGCTGTGTGTTCGTTGTAAGAGGCTGATCACATTGATATGACTTTTGTGAGTCAAAGTTATAGCGCCACCAACTGGCAGCAAGAAGTGTCTCTTTTGTCCAAAGTGGGGGGGTTAGTTTTATCTGCAGTCACCAAACTCGGTATATATATTGTACATTTCGAGCCGGACAACTTTCTAATTTACAGTCATTAGCTCTGACCAACAGGAAGTCAGATAATTTGGTTAGAAGATAACAAGAAGTCGAAAGCGAGCTCTGAGTTTTTACCCTCTCCTCAAAAGCGATTCATTCAATCTCCTCCAAACTCGGACAACATGAAGTAAATATACAGAAGATGCTAAAATGCGAACGGTTATTGGATATCTCAAACGGTGGTCCCGTAGCAAAAGCCTAAAAAACACAAAATAAGCACACAAATGCCTGGTTCATAAATAAGGCTATACTCCCACCTGCTGGTTATTCTATATATCACACTGTTTTTTTGTTGTTTTTTTTTCAACACTTATGCTCTCACTTAAATGACCAGTAGAGGGCAATATTGTATAAGTTTTCAAGCAAAAAACCCTGCCTCTGTGTGTGTGTGTGTGTGTGAATGGGTTTCTAGCCTGGTGGGGACTTAAACCTGAATGCACAAAGACTCATGGGGACTTCCCAATGGGTACAAAAGCTTATAAATCATACAGAATGAGTTATTTTGTAAAGGTAAAAAAGCGGAAAGTTGTGTGATGGGAAGGTTTAGGGGCAGGGGCAGTGTAGGAGGACAGAATATATGGTTTGTACAGCATAAAAACCATTACGTCTATGGTGAGTCCCCAAAAAGATAGTGAACCAGACATGAGTGTAAGTGTATGTGTGTGTGTGTGTGTGTGTGTGTGTGTGTGTGTGTGTGTGTGTGTGTGTGTGTGTGTGTGTGTGTGTGGAGGGGGGATGGGCTGCAGCTTATACCTGCAGCTTACTGTGTGTGTGTGTGTGTGTGTGTGTGTGTGTGTGTGTGTGTGTGTGTGTCAGTCACTTTCTCTCGATGGTAATAATTGAACCGTTACATAACATAGGCTAATACAAATGTAAAAAATAAGTTAAAAAAATAAAAAAATACTTTTGAATTAAATACAGGTTTCCTGGACTTACAAAATATTGCCCTGCAAAAGATAACTTTGCACATATTTGAAAATGACCTATTATATCCTATTACATTAGAATTCATCTATAATTAAATTACATCATAGGTGTGGCTTGAAACTTTTCCCCACCGTTTAGACTTTACTATTATTGTTTTGCTGAAAAATATGTTTAATCTAAATCTCACTTTGCCTCTCTCTCTCTCTCTCTCTCTCTCTCTCTCTCTCTCTCTCTCTCTCTCTCTCTCTCTCTCTCTCTCTCAGTATGTGTGTGTGTGTGTGTGTGTGTGTGTGTGTGTGTTTGGAGGGGGATGGTGCCAGCTTCATTTTGATTGTGAAAAGATTAGCTCATTGCTGTGTGCTTTAACAAGCATTAAAGTATAAAAAAAATATATTATTCTGGGTTACAATAAAATTATAGAACCAGTTAATTTGTAACAATAGAAAAAACACATTTGAGTTTCCTTTTCAAACAATGAAGTTTGTGTAACCTAAAAATAAGCAGATTAATGCCTTTTATTTGTGGACGAAAATGAGAGCAAATGATAGAGAATAACAAGAAGGTGGGAGTATAGCCTTAGTTAAGAACCAGGTTGGATATGTCCTTGAGAACACCGTTTTGAAGATAAAACTATTGTTATTGCAAAACAGTGTTTCCAGACAGTGAAGAAAAAAAAAAACTTTCTCCCAATGTTTAGATTTTTTTTTTTTTGTTTGTTTCAAATCTTGTTTCTTTCGGAATAAGACTCTGCCTCTCTGTCTGTCGTCCCCCTCCCCCCTCACTCTCCCTCTCTGAGATTCACTCTGTTTGGGTTGTTTGTGTGTGTGTGTGTGTGTGTGTGTGTGTGTGTGTGTGTGTGTATCACCTTGTCTCTTGATTGTCATAATTTAAACCTTCATATCACAAATAACTATCACTTTAGTGTGAAAAATAAGTTAAAAAAAATATGTATATACTATATCTTTAATTAAATACTGGCCTTTTGAACTTACATTTTGAGCTGCAAAATATACATTTGCACATAATTGAAAGTGACCCATTATATCCTAATACATAAAAAAAAATCTATATTTAAATTTCATAATAGGTGTGGCTTGTGGTCATAGGGGTACCAGCTGCTGTGATACATGTGGCATATTAGAGCAATTTTCAAATATTCTCCTGTTTAAATGCATATTGCCTGTCATGCACATTCTCAGCGGTATAAAAACATGCTGCATGTTTTAGAGAGGTCGACTTTGACCAGTAAATATGGCATATTCAGATGACTTTGATATAGTTATTTTAAATTTAATTACATTTAAACATTTAAAAGTGGCTGTTTATAATACACTTCCATAAAATGTATGCAGGCATATTCCTCTTACCTGACACTGATATTAAAATAATTTTTGCGGTTTCTGTGATTTGGCTTTATTTTTTATTTTTTTATTTTTAAAAAATATAGAATGCCACACATATTGAAATAAAAACAAGCATGCTTTTTGCTGCATAAAATTGGTGAACAATCACAAGCTACGGTAGGTCAAAAACACATAAAGAGAAGTGTAAGGATAATACAACATCAGCATTTGGACAGTATTCTGCACTCATTTTGAAATTGACATTTGACATCATCTGACATAAAATTAATGAATAAAATGTAATTGATCTCAGAGATGTGAGTGTTGTGGTCCCTGGTTATAGCAGCACCAGTTGCTGCAGTTAATGAGGTGAATTCAAATGACTTTGACATAGTCCCTTTATTTATTTTTTCCCATATTAAATGCCTATTGGCCTGCTGTGCACAGTTAAACTGATGCCACTGGGGTGGCGGTGCCCCCGGCTTGGGCCCGTCATCGCTGCTCGCAGCTTTAATTTTTTGTTATTATTATTATTTATTATTTTTTTACGCGACTATTTGGGCATTTTTGGGGCCCTTCCCATGCTCGAAAACTCTTGAAACTTTGCACACGCATCAGAATGCGCGGCCATCAGGGCTGGGCTGAGGCTGGGACCCGGGCGTGGCAGGGGGGCTCGACAGCGCCCCCTAAAGTGGGGTCTGAAAACGGGGTCTATAAATCAAACACACTTGCACGTACATATACGAAACTCAGTACACATATAGAGCTCATCGGGCCGAACAACTTTCGTGCTCTAAGTTATGCGTCAGCACAACAGGAAGTGAGCTATTATGGGTTGTTCGGAAAACGCATGCTGTGGAATTTGCGATACTCCTCCTAGACGATTCACCCGATCAGCACCAAACTCGGTCAGCAGGAAGTCAAGACACTGAGGATGCTAAATTGCGAGCAACTTTTTGATATCTCAAACGGTTTGGCCGTGGCGAAGAGACGAATTTATGGCGAGAAAAGGGAAACAGGAAGTGTGTAATAACTTCTGCATACATTAATTCATTTTGATGAAACTTCAGCTGTGTGTTCGTTGTAAGAGGCCGATCACATGGATATGACTTTTGTGAGTCAAAGTTATAGCGCCACCAACTGGCAGCAGGAAGTGTCACTTTTGTCCAAAGAGGAGGGTTAGTTTTATCTACATTCACCAAACTCGGTATATATATATAGTACTTTTCGAGCCGGACAACTTTCTAATTTACTGTCATTAGCTCTGACCAACATGAAGTCAGATAATTTGGTTGGAAGATAACACAAAGTGGAAAGCGAGCTCTGAGTTTTTACCTTCTCCTCAAAAGCGATTCATTCAATCTCCTCCAAACTCGGACAACATGAAGTAAATATACAGAAGATGCTAAAATGCGAACGGTTATTGGATATCTCAAACGGTTTTCCCGTAGCAAAAGCCTAAAAAACACAAAATAGGGACACACGTGCCTGGTTCATAAATAAGGCTATACTCCCACCTGCTGGTTATTCTATATATCACACTGGCTGTTTTTCTGTTTTTTTTTCTGTTTTTTCAACACTTATGCTCTCCCTTAAATGACCAGTAGAGGGCAATATTGTATAAGTTTTCAAGCAAAAAACCTTGCCTCTCTGGGTGTGTGAATGGTTTTCTAACCTGGTGGGGACTTAAACCTGAATGCACACAGACTCATGGGGACTTCCCAATGGGTACAAAAGCTTATAAATCAGACAGAATGAGTTCTTTTGAAGAAAGTTTTGTGTGATGGGTAGGTTTAGGGGCAGGAGCAGTGTAGGATGACAGAATATATGGTTTGTACAGCATAAAAACCATTACATCTATGAGTCCCCAGAAAGATAGTGAACCAGACATGAGTATGTGTGAATGTGTGTGTGTTTGTGGGTGGGTGTGTGTGTGTGTTGTGGATGGGGGATGGTGGATGGGCTTAACTGATAAGAGTTGCCTGCAGCATACTTCAGCATTACTACTGTGTGTGTGTGTTCGTGTGTGCGTGCGTGCGTGCGTGTGTGTGTGTTCTTTTTTCTAGCCTGGTGGGGACTTCAACCTGAATGCACACAGACTCATGGGGACACGTGTCACTGATTTCTACAGTGTGTGTGTGTGTGTGTGTGTGTGTGTGTGTGTGTGTGTGTGTGTGTGTGTGAGCCACTCTTCTGTCTAAAAAGATTACCTCTCAATGCTGTGCTTTGGCCTGCATTAAAGGATAAAACATTTTATTCTGGGTTTGAATAAAAAAGTGAATGTATAAAACCAGTTTATATTTGTAGGGCATTGACAATATTGTTTTATATAATTAGTTAAATAATTGTGTTAATACAAATAATTATTAATAAAAAATATAAATATAAAAAAACATTACTAACAAAAGAAAACAACCCATTTAATTGTCTTTAAAAAAAAAAAAAAAAAAGTAGTGTGTGTAACTTAAAAAATGAGAAGATTAATGCCTTTTGTTTAAGGACAAAAATGAGAACCAATGAGCTACCGGCATATAGAATAACCAGAAGGTGGAAGTGTAGCCTTATTTAGTAACCAGGTTGGATATGTCCAAGGGAACACTGTTTTGAAGATTAAACTATTGTTGTTATTGCAACACAGTGTTTTCAGACAGTGAAATAAAAACAATGTTCGCTCACTGTTTAGATTTTGTGTCTGTCATTCCCCTCCCCCCTCACTCTCCCTCTCTCAGGATCACTCTATGTGTGTGTGTGGAGGGGGTCTCTCTCCCTCTCTCAGGATCACTCTATGTGTGTGTGTGTGTGTGTGTGGAGGGGGTCTCTCTCACTCTGTGTGTGTCGCCTTGTTTTTTGTTTTTTTTTCATAATTTAACCCTTTCATATCATAGGCTATATCAGCAATTTCTAGCACTTTATTGTGAAAAATAAGTTTAAAAAATGTATTATATATATATATATATATATATATATATATATATATATATATATATATATATATATATATATATATATATATATATATATATATATAACACTGGTCTTCTGAACTTACAATATTTTGAGCTGCAAAAAATGCATTTGCACATAATTTTAAGTGACCTATTATATCCTAATACTTTTAATTGTTTTCTATCACATGAGCTTTAAAGAAGGTCATGTGCTGTGTTTGCAAAGATCACGTATGTCACCTCTTTACACTAATAATTTATTGATATAATTCAAATGGATTAAAAAAATAATTTCACATGATCTTATAAAAGTGGCTGTTTATAATAAACTTCTATAAATGATATGCACGCATATTACTCTTACCTGACACTGATATTAAAATCATTGTTGCGGTCTCTGTGATTTGGCTTAATTTATTTTTAAGAGAAGTGTAAGGATAATACAACTTCAGCATTTGGACGGTATTCTGCACTCATTTTGAAATTGACATTTGACATCATCTAACATAAAATTAATGAATAAAATGTAATTGATCTCAGAGATGTGAGTGTTGTGGTTCCTGGTCATAGCAGCACCAGTTGCTGCAGTTAATGAGGTGAATTCAAATGACTTTGACATAGTCCCATTATTTATTTTTTTCCCATATTAAATGCCTATTGCCTGCTGTGCACAGTTAAGCTGATGCCACCGGGGTGGCGGTGCCACCGGCTTGGGCCCGCCATCGCTGCTCGCAGCTTTAATTATTTATTATTATTATTTTACGCGACTATTTGGGCATTTTTGGGGCCCTTCCCATGCTCGAAAACTCTTGAAACTTTGCACACGCATCAGAATGCGCGGCCATCAGGGCCGGGCTGAGGCTGGGACCCGGGCGTGGCAGGGGGGCTCGACAGCGCCCCCTAAAGTGGGGTCTGAAAACGTGGTCTATAAATCAAACCAACTTCCACGTATATATATGAAACTCGGTACACATATAGAGCTCATCGGGCCGAACAACTTTCCTGCTCTAAGTTATGCGTCAGCCCAACAGGAAGTGAGCTATTATGGGTTGTTCGGAAAACGCATGCTGTGGAATTTGCGATACTCCTCCTAGACGATTCACCCGATCAGCACCAAACTCGGTCAGCCTGAAGTCAAGACACTGAGGATGCTAAATTGCGAGCGACTTTTTAATATCTCAAACGGTTTGGCCGTGGCGAAGAGACGAATTTATGGCGAGAAAAAGGAAACAGGAAGTGTGTTATAACTTTTGCATACATTAGTTCATTTTGATGAAACTTCAGCTGTGTGTTCGTTGTAAGAGGCCGATCACATGGATATGACTTTTGTGAGACAAAGTTATAGCGCCACCAACTGGCAGCAGGAAGTGTGTCACTTTCAAAATTGCTTTAAATCCCCATCTTATTTTCACCCGATTTACTTCAAACTTCATCAGTATTATGTCAAAACATAGCAGATATAGACATATGAATGGATTCCTGATTCTAGAAAAACTGTTGTCATGGCAACGTGTCAAAGTCTAATAATCTTTTTTGGTGTTTTTGAGACTCTTCACATGCTTGAAATTGCATGAAACTCAACACACACATCAGACATGCTGTCCAGAAGATGCAAGCAAAGATTCAGAAACGGGCGTGGTAGAGGGGCTCAGTAGCGCCATCTTTTGTCCAAAGCGGGGGGTTAGTTTTATCTACATTCACCAAACTCGGTATATATATTGTACATTTCGAGCCGGACAACTTTCTAATTTACAGTCATTAGCTCTGACCAACAGGAAGTCAGATAATTTGGTTGGAAGATAACAAGAAGTGGAAAGCGAGCTCTTAGTTTTTACCTTCTCCTCAAAAGCGATTCATTCAATCTTCTCCAAACTCGGACAACATGAAGTAAATATACAGAAGATGCTAAAATGTGAACGGTTATTGGATATCTCAAACGGTGTTACCGTAGCAAAAGCCTAAAAAACACAAAATAAGCACACAAGTGCCTGGTTCATAAATAAGGCTATACTCCCACCTGCTGGTTATTCTCTATATCACACTGGCTGTTTTTCTGTTTTTTTCCCCCTGTTTTTTCAACACTTATGCACTCCCTTAAATGACCAGTAGAGGGCAATATTGTATAAGTTTTCAAGCAAAAAACCTTGCCTCTGTGTGTGTGTGTGAATGGTTTTCTAGCCTGGTGGGGGCTTAAACCTGAATGCACACAGACTCATGGGGACTTCCCAATGGGTACAAAAGCTTATAAATCACACAGAATGAGTTCTTTTGAAGAAAGTTTTGTGTGATGGGTAGGTTTAGGGGCAGGAGCAGTGTAGGATGACAGAATATATGGTTTGTACAGCATAAAAACCATTACGTCTATGAGTCCCCAGAAAGATAGTGAACCAGACATGAGTGTGTGTGTATGTGTGTGTGTTTGTGGGTGGGTGTGTGTGTTGCGGATGGGGGATGGTGGATGGGCTTAACTGATAAGAGTTGCCTGCAGCATACTTCAGCATTACTACTGTGTGTGTGTGTGTGTGTGTGTGTGTGTGTGTGTGTGTGTGCGTGTGTGTTCTTTTTTCTAGCCTGGTGGGGACTTCAACCTGAATGCACACAGACTCATGGGGACACGTGTCACTGATTTCTACAGTGTGTGTGTGTGTGTGTGTGTGTGTGTGTGTGTGTGTGAGCCACTCTTCTGTCTAAAAAGATTACCTCTCAATGCTGTGCTTTGGCCTGCATTAAAGCATAAAACATTTTATTCTGGGTTTGAATAAAAAAAAATAATGTATAAAACCAGTTTATTTGTAGGGCATTGACAATATTGTTTTATATAATTAGTTAAATAATTGTGTTAATACAAATAATTATTAATAAAAAAATATAAATATAAAAAAACACTACTAACAAAAGAAAAAAAACACATTTAATTGTCTTTAAAAAAAAAAGAAAAAAAGTAGTGTGTGTAACTTAAAAAATGAGAAGATTAATGCCTTTTGTTTAAATATAAATATAGAATAACTAAATATAGAATAACCAGAACGTGGGAGTGTAGCCTTATTTAGTAACCAGGTGGGATATGTCCTAGAGAACACTGTTTTGAAGATAAAACTATATTGTTGATATATTAAAACAGTGTTTTCAGACAGTGAAATAAAAACAATGTTCTCTCACTGTTTAGATTTTGTGTCTGTCATTCCCCTCCCCCTCACTCTCCCTCTCTCAGGATCACTCTGTGTGTGTGTGTGTGTGTGTGTGTGTGTGTGTGTGTGTGTGTGTGTGTGTGTGTGTGTGTGTGTGTGTGTGTGTGTGTGTGTGTGGAGGGGGTCTCTCTCACTGTGTGTGTGTGTGTGTGTGTGTGTGTGTGTGTGTGTGGAGGGGGTCTCTCTCACTGTGTGTGTGTGTGTGTGTGTGTGTGTGTGTGTGTGTGTGTGTGTGTGTGTGTTTGTGTGTGTGTGTGTGTGTGTGTGTGTGTGTGTGTGTGTGTGTGTGTGTGTGTGTGTGTGTGTGTGTGTGTGTGTGTGTGTGTGTGTGGAGGGGGTCTCTCTCACTCTGTCTGTGTCACCTTGTCTCTTGTTTTTTCATAATTTAACCTTTTCATATCATAATTGCTATCAGCAATATCTATCACTTTATTGTGAAAAATAAGTTTAAAAAAATGTATTATATATATATATATATAATACTGGTCTTCTGAACTTACAATATTTTGAGCTGCAAAAAATACATTTGCACATAATTGAAAGTGATATCCTAATACTTTTAATTGTTTTCTATAACATGGGCTTTAAAGAAGGTCATGTGCTGTGTTTGCAAAGATTACGTATGACACCTCTTTAAACTAATTATTTATTGATAGAATTCAAATGGATAAAAAAATTAAATTTCACATGAATTTATAAAAGTGGCTGTTTATAATAAACTTCCTTAAATTATATGCACGCATATTACTCTTACCTGACACTGATATTAAAATCATAGTTGCGGTCTCTGTGATTTGGCTTTATTAATTTATTTATTTATTTATATTTAAAAAAAATATTGAATGCCACACATATTGAAATAAAAACAAGCATGCTTTTTGTAGCATAAGACTTGTGAACAATCACAAGCTACAGTAGGTCAAAAACACATAAAGAGAAGTGTAAGGATAATACAACTTCAGCATTTGGACAGTATTCTGCACTCATTTTGAAATTGACATTTGACATCATCTGACATAAAATTAATGAATAAAATGTAATTGATCTCAGAGATATGACTGTTGTGGTTCCTGGTCATAGCAGCACCAGTTGCTGCAGTTAATGAGGTGAATTCAAATGACTTTGACATAGTCCCTTTATTTATTTTTTCCCATATAAAATGCCTATTGGCCTGCTGTGCACAGGTAAGCTGATGCCACCGGGGTGGCGGTGCCACCGGCTTGGGCCCGTCATCGCTGCTCGCAGCTTTAATTAGGGCCCAAGCCCTGAAAGGGCGCAGAGCCCTATTGTTCTTCTAAGGATTATTAGGGCCCAAGCCCTGAAAGGGCGCAGAGCCCTATTGTTCTTCTAAGGATTATTATTATTATTATATATTATTTTTTTTTTTACCGACTATTTGGGCATTTTTGGGGCCTTTCCCATGCTCAAAAACTCTTGAAACTTTGCACACGCATCAGAATGCGCGGCCATCAGGGCCGGGCTGAGGCTGGGACCCGGGCGTAGCAGGGGGGCTCGACAGCGCCCCCTAAAGTGGGCTCTGAAAACGTGGTCTATAAATCAAACACACTTGCACGTACATATATGAAACTCGGTACACATATAGAGCTCATCGGGCCGAACAACTTTCGTGCTCTAAGTTATGCGTCAGCCCAACAGGAAGTGAGCTATTAGGGGTTGTTGAACGCATGCTGTGGAACGCATGCTGTGGAATTTGCGATACTCCTCCTAGACGATTCACCCGATCAGCACCAAACTCGGTCAGCGTGAAGTCAACACACTGAGGATGCCAAATTGCGAGCAACTTTTTGATATCTCAAACGGTTTGGCCGTGGCGAAGAGACGAATTTATGGCGAGAAAAGGGAAACAGGAAGTGTGTTATAACTTCTGCATACATTAATTCATTTTGATGAAACTTCAGCTGTGTGTTCGTTGTAGGAGGCCGATCACAAGGATATGACTTTTGTGAGTCAAAGTTATAGCGCCACCAACTGGCAGCAGGAAGTGTGTCACTTTCAAAATTGCTTTAAATCCCCATCTTATTTTCACCCGATTCACTTCAAACTTCATCAGTATAATGTCAAAACATGGCAGATATAGACATATGAATGGATTCCTGATTCTTGAAATACTGTTGTCATGGCAACGTGTCAAAGTCTAATAATCTTTTTATGTGTTTTTGAGACTCTTAGCATGCTTGAAATTGCATGAAACTCAACACACACATCAGACATGCTGTCCAGAAGATGCAAGCAAAGATTCAGAAACGGGCGTGGTAGAGGGGCTCAATAGCGCCATCTTTTGTCCAAAGTGGGGGGTTAGTTTTATCTACAGTCACCAAACTCGGTATATATATATTGTACTTTTCGAGCCGGACAACTTTCTAATTTACTGTCATTAGCTCTGACCAACAGGAAGTTAGATAATCTGGTTTGAAAATGAGAAAAAGTGAAAAGCGAGCTCTGAGTTTTTACCTTCTCATCAAAAGCGATTCATTCAATCTCCTCCAAACTCGGACAACATGAAGTAAATATACAGAAGATGCTAAAATGCGAACGGTTATTGGATATCTCAAACGGTGTTCCCTTAGCAAAAGCCTAAAAAACACAAAATAAGCACACCAGTGCCTGGTTCATAAATAAGGCTATACTCCCACCTGCTGGTTATTCTATATAATCACAGTTTTTTTTTTTTTTTTTTTCTCAACACTTATGCTCTCATTTAAATGACCAGTAGAGGGCGATATTGTATAAGTTTTCAAGCAAAAAACCTTGCCTCTGTGTGTGTGTGTGTGTGTGTGTGTGTGTGTGTGTGTGTGTGTGTGTGTGTGTGAATAGTTTTTTAGCCTGGTGGGGACTTAAACCTGAATGCACAAAGACTCATGGGGACTTCCCAATGGGTACAAAAGCTTATAAATCATACAGAATGATTTATTTTGAAAATATGAAAATGCAGAAAGTTTTGTGTGATGGGTAGGTTTAGGGGTAGAGCAGTGTAGGAGGACAGAATATATGGTTTGTACAGTATAAAAACCATTAAGTCTATGGTGAGTCCCCAGAAAGATAGCACACCAGAGACCAGACATGTGACTCTGACTGTGTGTGTGTGTGTGTGTGTGTCTGATGGGGGATGGGTGCCAGTTGCATTTTGATGAGGAAAAGATTAGCTCTTTTATTGCTGTGTGCTTTGGCCAGCATTAAAGGATAAATATATATATATATATATATATATATATATATATATATATATATATATATATATATATATATATATATATATATATATATATATATATATATATATATATATATATATATATATATATATATATATATATATATATATATATATATATATTTCTGGGTTTGAATAAAAAAATGGAAAAAGTATGGAACCAGTTAATTTGTAGAGCATTGACAATATCGTTTTATATAATTAGTTTCGTAATTGTGAAAATACAAATATAAAAAGACCTTTAGATAAATACTAAAGTCAACTCGGTAAAACATGAAACAAAGGACACTGAAGATTTGACAGGCATTGACAATATTTTTTATATAATTAGTTTAATAATTGTGTTAATACAAAGAAGGTGGGAGTATAGCCTTATTTATGAACACGGCTGGATAAGTCTTTGAGAAAAATGTAAAAAAATAAAACACTTGGCTAGTTTTTTCTATAGTCACCAAACTCAGAAAGAATAAAAATGTAAAATGAATGTACTTTTTGTATTTTTTTTTATCAATATATTGGTTTTCTTTAACATTTTGTATTTGAAGATTAATTCTTAAAACTAAAATACTAACATAAAAAAAACACATTTGAGTTTCTTTTTCAAATAATTTTCTCTGACCATTTAGATTTTATTATTATTTTTTGTTTAAAATCTTGTTCAATGTTCATGTTTTTCTAGCCTGGTGGGGACTTCAACCTGAATGCACACAGACTCATGGGGACTCGTGTCACTGTAGGGACCTAAATTGAGGTCCCAATGGGTACAAAAGCTTATAAATCACACAGAATGAGTTCTTTTGAGAATGTAAATTTAATTTTTTGTTTCAAATCTTGTTCAATCGGAATCAGACTATGCCTCTCTCTTTCTGTCTGTCCTTACCCCCCCCCCCCACTCTCTCAGGCTCACTCTGTGTGTGTGTGTGTGCGTGTGTGTGTGCGTGAGTGTGTGTGGTGGGAGGGGGGTCTCTCTCACTCTGTGTGTGTGTGTGTGTGTGTGTGTGTGTCACCTTGTCTCTTGATTGTCATAATTTAACGCTTTTATATCATAGGCTATCACAAATAGCTATCACTTTGATGTGAAAAATAAGTTAAAAAAACCACACAAAATATAACATATCTTTAAAAAATATACAGGCCTTCTGGACTTACAAAATTGTGCATGTATATTACTCTTACCTGACACTGATATTAAAATCATTTTTGTGGTTTCTGCAATCTAGATTTATTTATTTATTTATTTATATTTTTAAAAATATTGAATGCCACACATATTAAAATAAAAACATGCATGCTTTTTACTGCATAAGACTGGTGAACAAACAGAAGCTACGGTAGGTCAAAAACACAAAGAGAAGTGTAAGGATAATACAACTTCAGCATTTGGACAGTGTTCTGCACTCATTTTGAAATTGACATTTGACATCATCTGACATAAAATTAGTGAATAAAATGTAATTGATCTCATAGATGTGAGTGTTGTGGTTCCTGGTCATAGCAGCACCAGTTTCTGCAGTTAATGAGGTGAATTCAAATGACTTTGACATAGAGCTTTTATTTTTTCCCATATTAAATGCCTATTGGCCTTCTGCGCACAGTTAAGCTGATGCCACCGGGGTGGCGGTGCCCCCGGCTTGGGCCCGTCATCGCTGCTCGCAGCTTTAATTTGTTATTATTATTATTTATTATTATTTTTTTACGCGACTATTTGGGCATTTTTGGGGCCCTTCCCATGCTCGAAAACTCTTGAAACTTTGCACACGCATCAGAATGCGCGGCCATCAGGGCCGGGCTGAGGCTGGGACCCGGGCGTGGCAGGGGGGCTCAACAGCGCCCCCTAAAGTGGGCTCTGAAAACGTGGTCTATAAATTAAACCAACTTCCACGTATATATATGAAACTCGGTACACATATAGAGCTCATCGGGCCGAACAACTTTCGTGCTCTAAGTTATGCGTCAGCCCAACAGGAAGTGAGCTATTATGGGTTGTTCGGAAAACGCATGCTGTGGAATTTGCGATACTCCTCCTAGACGATTCACCCGATCAGCACCAAACTCGGTCAGCCTGAAGTCAAGACACTGAGGATGCTAAATTGCGAGCGACTTTTTAATATCTCAAACGGTTTGGCCGTGGCGAAGAGACGAATTTATGGCGAGAAAAAGGAAACAGGAAGTGTGTTATAACTTTTGCATACATTAATTCATTTTGATGAAACTTCAGCTGTGTGTTCGTTGTAAGAGGCCTATCACATGGATATGACTTTTGTGAGACAAAGTTATAGCGCCACCAACTGGCAGCAGGAAGTGTGTCACTTTCAAAATTGCTTTAAATCCCCATCTTATTTTCACCCGATTTACTTCAAACTTCATCAGTATTATGTCAAAACATAGCAGATATAGACATATGAATGGATTCCTGATTCTAGAAAAACTGTTGTCATGGCAACGTGTCAAAGTCTAATAATCTTTTTTGGTGTTTTTGAGACTCTTCACATGCTTGAAATTGCATGAAACTCAACACACACATCAGACATGCTGTCCAGAAGATGCAAGCAAAGATTCAGAAACGGGCGTGGTAGAGGGGCTCAGTAGCGCCATCTTTTGTCCAAAGCGGGGGGTTAGTTTTATCTACATTCACCAAACTCGGTATATATATTGTACATTTCGAGCCGGACAACTTTCTAATTTAAAGTCATTAGCTCTGACCAACAGGAAGTCAGATAATTTGGTTGGAAGATAACAAGAAGTGGAAAGCGAGCTCTTAGTTTTTACCTTCTCCTCAAAAGCGATTCATTCAATCTTCTCCAAACTCGGACAACATGAAGTAAATATACAGAAGATGCTAAAATGCGAACGGTTATTGGATATCTCAAACGGTGTTCCCGTAGCAAAAGCCTAAAAAACACAAAATAAGCACACAAGTGCCTGGTTCATAAATAAGGCTATACTCCCACCTGCTGGTTATTCTCTATATCACACTGGCTGTTTTTCTGTTTTTTCCCCCTGTTTTTTCAACACTTATGCACTCCCTTAAATGACCAGTAGAGGGCAATATTGTATAAGTTTTCAAGCAAAAACCTTGCCTCTGTGTGTGTGTGTGAATGGTTTTCTAGCCTGGTGGGGACTTAAACCTGAATGCACACAGACTCATGGGGACTTCCCAAAGGGTACAAAAGCTAATAAATCATACAGAATGAGTTCTTTTGAAGAAAGTTTTGTGTGATGGGTAGGTTTAGGGGCAGGAGCAGTGTAGGAGGACAGAATATATGGTTTGTACAGCATAAAAACCATTACGTCTATGAGTCCCCAGAAAGATAGTGAACCAGACATGAGTGTGTGTGTATGTGTGTGTGTTTGTGGGTGGGTGTGTGTGTTGCGGATGGGGGAGGGTGGATGGGCTTAACTGATAAGAGTTGCCTGCAGCATACTTCAGCATTACTACTGTGTGTGTGTGTGTGTGTGTGTGTGTGTGTGTGTGTGTGTGTGTGTGTGTGTGTGTGTGTGTGTGTGTGTGTGTGTGTGTGTGTGTGTGTGTGTGTGTGTGTGTTCTTTTTTCTAGCCTGGTGGGGACTTCAACCTGAATGCACACAGACTCATGGGGACACGTGTCACTGATTTCTACAGTGTGTGTGTGTGTGTGTGTGTGTGTGTGTGTGTGTGTGTGTGTGTGTGTGTGTGTGTGTGTGTGTGTGTGTGTGAGCCACTCTTCTGTCTAAAAAGATTACCTCTCAATGCTGTGCTTTGGCCTGCATTAAAGCATAAAACATTTTATTCTGGGTTTGAATAAAAAAAATAATGTATAAAACCAGTTTATTTGTAGGGCATTGACAATATTGTTTTATATAATTAGTTAAATAATTGTGTTAATACAAATAATTATTAATAAAAAAATATAAATATAAAAAAACACTACTAACAAAAGAAAAAAAAACACATTTAATTGTCTTAAAAAAAAAAAAAGTAGTGTGTGTAACTTAAAAAATGAGAAGATTAATGCCTTTTGTTTAAATATAAATATAGAATAACTAAATATAGAATAACCAGAAGGTGGGAGTGTAGCCTTATTTAGTAACCAGGTGGGATATGTCCTAGAGAACACTGTTTTGAAGATAAAACTATATTGTTGATATATTAAAACAGTGTTTTCAGACAGTGAAATAAAAACAATGTTCTCTCACTGTTTAGATTTTGTGTCTGTCATTCCCCTCCCCCTCCCTCTCCCTCTCTCAGGATCACTCTCTCTCTGTGTGTGTGTGTGTGTGTGTGTGTGTGTGTGTGTGTGTGTGTGTGTGTGTGTGTGTGTGTGTGTGTGTGTGTGTGTGTGTGGAGGGGGTCTCTCTCACTGTGTGTGTGTGTGTGTGTGTGTGTGTGTGTGTGTGTGTGTGTGGAGGGGGTCTCTCTCACTGTGTGTGTGTGTGTGTGTGTGTGTGTGTGTGTGTGTGTGTGTGTGGAGGGGGTCTCTCTCACTCTGTCTGTGTCACCTTGTCTCTTGTTTTTTCATAATTTAACCCTTTCATATCATAATTGCTATCAGCAATATCTATCACTTTATTGTGAAAAATAAGTTTAAAAAAATGTATTATATATATATAATACTGGTCTTCTGAACTTACAATATTTTGAGCTGCAAAAAATACATTTGCACATAATTGAAAGTGATATCCTAATACTTTTAATTGTTTTCTATAACATGGGCTTTAAAGAAGGTCATGTGCTGTGTTTGCAAAGATCACGTATGACACCTCTTTAAACTAATTATTTATTGATAGAATTCAAATGGATAAAAAAATTAAATTTCACATGAATTTATAAAAGTGGCTCTTTATAATAAACTTCCTTAAATTATATGCACGCATATTACTCTTACCTGACACTGATATTAAAATCATAGTTGCGGCCTCTGTGATTTGGCTTAATTAATTAATTAATTTATTAATATTTAAAAAAAATATTGAATGCCACACATATTGAAATAAAAACAAGCATGTTTTTTGTAGCATAAGACTGGTGAACAATCACAAGCTACAGTAGGTCAAAAACACATAAAGAGAAGTGTAAGGATAATACAACTTCAGCATTTGGACAGTATTCTGCACTCATTTTGAAATTGACATTTGACATCATCTGACATAAAATTAATGAATAAAATGTAATTGATCTCAGAGATGTGACTGTTGTGGTTCCTGGTCATAGCAGCACCAGTTGCTGCAGTTAATGAGGTGAATTCAAATGACTTTGACATAGTCCCTTTATTTATTTTTTCCCATATTAAATGCCTATTGGCCTGCTGTGCACAGTTAAGCTGATGCCACCGGGGTGGCGGTGCCCCCGGCTTGGGCCCGTCATCGCTGCTCGCAGCTTTAATTATTATTATTATTATTATCTTTTCGCCTTTTGGGCATTTTTGGGGCCCTTCCCATGCTCGAAAACTCTTGAAACTTTGCACACGCATCGGAATGCGCGGCCAACAGGGTCTGGCAGAGGCCTTTGCCCCGGGCGTGGCAGGGGGGGCTCAACAGCGCCCCCTTGAAAAACTGGGTCTATATATTAAACACACTTGCACGTACATGTATGAAACTCGGTACACTTATAGATCTCATCGGGCCAAACAACTTCCGCACTCATTGTCATAAGCTTCGCCCAACAGGAAGTGAGCTATTATGGGTTGTTCGGAAAACGCATGCTCTGGAATTTGCGATACTCCTCCTAGACGATTCACCCGATCAGCACCAATCTCGGTCAGCATGAAGTCAAGACACTGAGGATGCTAAATTGCAAGCAACTTTTTGATACCTCGAACGGTTTGGCCGTGGCGAAGAGACAAATTTATGGCGAGAAAAGGGAAACAGGAAGTGTGTTATAACTTTTGCATACATTAATTCATTTTGATGAAACTTCAGCTGTGTGTTCGTTGTAAGAGGCCGATCACATGGATATGACTTTTGTGAGTCAAAGTTATAGCGCCACCAACTGGCAGCAGGAAGTGTGTCACTTTTGTCCAAAATGGGGGGGTTAGTTTTATCTACATTCACCAAACTCGGTATATATATTGTACATTTCGAGCCGGACAACTTTCTAATTTACAGTCATTAGCTCTGACCAACAGGAAGTCAGATAATTTGGTTGGAAGATAACAAGAAGTGGCAAAGCGAGCTCTGAGTTTTTACCTTCTCCTCAAAAGTGATTCATTCAATCTCCTCCAAACTCGGACAACATGAAGTAAATATACAGAAGATGCTAAAATGCGAACGGTTATTGGATATCTCAAACGGTGGTCCCGTAGCAAAAGCCTAAAAAACACAAAATAAGAACACAAGTGCCTGGTTCATAAATAAGGCTATACTCCCACCTGCTGGTTATTCTCTATATCACACTGTTTTTTTTTTTTTTTTTTTTTCAACACTTATGCTCTCCCTTAAATGACCAGTAGAGGGCAATATTGTATAAGTTTTCAAGCAAAAAACCTTGCCTCTGTGTGTGTGTGTGAATGGTTTTCTAGCCTGGTGGGGACTTAAACCTGAATGCACACAGACTCATGGGGACTTCCCAATGGGTAAAAAAGCTCATAAATCAAACAGAATGAGTTACTTTGAAAAGGTGAAAATGCAGAAAGTTGTGTGATGGGTAGGTTTAGGGGTAGGAGCAGTGTATGAGGACAGACTATATGGTTTGTACAGCATAAAAACCATTACATCTATGGTGAGTCCCCAGAAAAAGATAGTGAACCAGACATGAGTGTGTGTGTGTGTGTGTGTGTGTGTGTGTGTGTGTGTGTGTGTGTGTGTGTGTGTGTGTGTGTGTGTGTGTGTGTGTGTGTGTGTGTGTGTGTGTGTGTGTGTGTGTGTGAGGGGCAGGGGCAGGGGGGTGAAGGGGGGTGTTGTGGATGGGGGGATGGGCTGAGCTGATTTGAGTTGCCTGCAGCATACTTCAGCATTACTACTGTGTGTGTGTGTGTGTGTGTTGTTCTAGCCTGGTGGGGACTTCAACCTGAATGCACACAGACTCATGGGGACACATGTCACTGTAGGGGCCTAAATTGAGGTCCCAATGGGTACAAAAGCTTATAAATCATACAGAATGAGTTCTTTTGAAAATGTAAAAATGCAGAAAGTTTTGTGAAATGGGTAGGTTTAGGGGTTGGGGCAGGAGGACAGAATATATGGTTTGTAAAGCATAAAAACCATTACATCTATGAGTCCCCAGAAAGATAGTGAACCAGACATGAGTGTGTGTGTGTGTGTGTGTGTGTGTGTGTGTGTGTGTGTGTGTGTGTGTGTGTGTGTGTGTGTGCGTGTGCGTGTGCGCTAAAAAGATTACCTCTCAATGCTGTGCTTTGGCCTGCATTAAAGGATTAAACATATTATTCTGGGTTTGAATAAAAAAATAAATGTATACAACCAGTTTATTTGTAGGGCATTGACAATATTGTTTTATATAATTAGTTAAATAATTGTGTTAATACAAATAATTATTAATAAAACATATAAATATTTTTTTAAAATTACTAACAAAGGAAAAAACACATTTAATTGTCTTTTTCAACAAAAAGTAATTGGTGTGTGTAACTTAAAAATGAGAAGATTAATGTTTAAGGACAAAAATGATAACCAATGAGCTACCGGTATATAGAATAACCAGAAGTTGGAAGTGTAGCCTTATTTAGTAACCAGGTTGGATATGTCCTAGGGAACACTGTTTTGAAGATAAAACTATTGTTGTTATTGCAAAATAGTGTTTTCAGACAGTGAAATAAAAACAATGATCTCTCACTGTTTAGATGTTGTGTCTGTCATTCCCCCTCCCCCCTCCCTCTCCCTCTCTTAGGATCACTATGTGTGTGTGTGTGTGTGTGTGTGTGTGTGTGTGTGGAGGGGGTCTCTCTCACTCTGTGTGTGTGTCACCTTTTCTCTTGTGTTTTCATAATTTAACCCTTTCATATCATAGGCTATCACAAATATCTATCACTTTATTGTGAAAAATAAGTAAAAAACAAAAACATATATTATATCTTTAATTAAATACTGGTCTTCTGAACTTACAAAATATTGAGCTGCAAAAAATATATTTGCACATAATTAAAAGTGATGTCCCAATACTTTTAATTGTTTTCTATAACATGGGCTTTAAAGAAGGTCATGTGCTGTGTTTGCAAAGATCACGTATGACACCTCTTTAAACTAATTATTTATTGATAGAATTCAAATGGATAAAAAAAGTTAATTTCACATGATCTTATTAAAGTGCCTGTTTATAATAAACTTCCATAAATTATATGCACGCATATTACTCTTACCTGACACTGATATTAAAATCATTGTTGCGGTCTCTGTGATTTGGCTTAATTTATTTTTAAGAGAAGTGTCAGGATAATACAACTTCAGCATTTGGACAGTATTCTGCACTCATTTGAAATTGACATTTGACATCATCTGACATAAAATTAATGAATAAAATGTAATTGATCTCAGAGATGTGAGTGTTGTGGTTCCTGGTCATAGCAGCACCAGTTGCTGCAGTTAATGAGGTGAATTCAATTGACTTTGACATAGTCCCTTTATTTATTTTTTCCCATATTAAATGCCTATTGGCCTGCTGTGCACAGTTAAGCTGATGCCACCGGGGTGGCGGTGCCCCCGGCTTGGGCCCGTCATCGCTGCTCGCAGCTTTAATTATTATTATTATCTTTTCGCCTTTTGGGCATTTTTGGGGCCCTTCCCATGCTCGAAAACTCTTGAAACTTTGCACACGCATCGGAATGCGCGGCCAACAGGGTCTGGCAGAGGCCTTTGACCCGGGCGTGGCAGGGGGGCTCAACAGCGCCCCCTTGAAAAACTGGGTCTATATATTAAACACACTTGCACGTACATGTATGAAACTCGGTACACTAATAGATCTCATCAGGCTGAACAACTTCCGCACTCATAGTCATAAGCTTCGCCCAACAGGAAGTGAGCTATTATGGGTTGTTCGGAAAACGCATGCTCTGGAATTTGCGATACTCCTCCTAGACGATTCACCCGATCAGCACCAAACTCGGTCAGCATGAAGTCAAGACACTGAGGATGCTAAATTGCAAGCAACTTTTTGATACCTCGAACGGTTTGGCCGTGGCGAAGAGACAAATTTATGGCGAGAAAAGGGAAACAGGAAGTGTGTTATAACTTTTGCATACATTAATTCATTTTGATGAAACTTCAGCTGTGTGTTCGTTGTAAGAGGCCGATCACATGGATATGACTTTTGTGAGTCAAAGTTATAGCGCCACCAACTGGCAGCAGGAAGTGTGTCACTTTTGTCCAAAGTGGGGGGGTTAGTTTTATCTACATTCACCAAACTCGGTATATATATTGTATATTTCGAGCCGGACAACTTTCTAATTTACAGTCATTAGCTCTGACCAACAGGAAGTCAGATAATTTGGTTGGAAGATAACAAGAAGTGGCAAAGCGAGCTCTGAGTTTTTACCTTCTCCTCAAAAGCGATTCATTCAATCTCCTCCAAACTCGGACAACATGAAGTAAATATACAGAAGATGCTAAAATGCGAACGGTTATTGGATATCTCAAACGGTGGTCCCGTAGCAAAAGCCTAAAAAACACAAAATAAGAACACAAGTGCCTGGTTCATAAATAAGGCTATACTCCCACCTGCTGGTTATTCTATATATCACACTGTTTTTTTTGTTTTGTTTTTCCAACACTTATGCTCTCACTTAAATGACCAGTAGAGGGCAATATTGTATAAGTTTTCAAGCAAAAAAACCTTACCTCTGTGTGTGTGTGTGTGAATGGTTTTCTAGCCTGGTGGGGACTTAAACCTGAATGCACACAGACTCATGGGGACTTCCCAATGGGTACAAAAGCTTATAAATCAGACAGAATGAGTTACTTTGAAAAGGTGAAAATGCAGAAAGTTTTGTGATGGGTAGGTTTAGGGGTAGGAGCAGTGTAGGAGGACAGAATATATGGTTTGTACAGCATAAAAACCATTACATCTATGGTGAGTCCCCAGAAAAAGATAGTGAACCAGACATGAGTGTGTGTGTGTGTGTGTGTGTGTGTGTGTGTGTGTGTGTGTGTGTGTGTGTGTGTGGGGCAGGGGCAGGGGTGGGGGTGGGGGGGTGAAGAGGGGTGTTGTGGATGGGGGGATGGGCTGAGCTGATTTGAGTTGCCTGCAGCATACTTCAGCATTACTACTGTGTGTGTGTGTGTGTGTGTGTGTGTGTGTGTGTGTGTGTGTGTTGTTCTAGCCTGGTGGGGACTTCAACCTGAATGCACACAGACTCATGGGGACACATGTCACTGTAGGGGCCTAAATTGAGGTCCCAATGGGTACAAAAGCTTATAAATCATACAGAATGAGTTCTTTTGAAAATGTAAAAATGCAGAAAGTTTTGTGTGATGGGTAGGTTTAGGGGTAGGGGCAGGAGGACAGAATATATGGTTTGTAAAGCATAAAAACCATTACGTCTATGAGTCCCCAGAAAGATAGTGAACCAGACATGAGTGTGTGTGTGTGTGTGTGTGTGTGTGTGTGTGTGTGTGTGTGTGTGTGTGTGTGTGTGTGTGTGTGTGTGTGTGTGTGTGTGTGTGTGTGTGTGCTAAAAAGATTACCTCTCAATGCTGTGCTTTGGCCTGCATTAAAGGATAAAACATATTATTCTGGGTTTGAATAAAAAAATAAATGTATAAAACCAGTTTATTTGTAGGGCATTGACAATATTGTTTTATATAATTAGTTAAATAATTGTGTTAATACAAATAATTATTAATAAAACATATAAATATTAAAAAAAATTACTAACAAAGGAAAAAACACATTTAATTGTCCTTTTCAACAAAAAGTAATTGGTGTGTGTAACTTAAAAATGAGAAGATTAATGTTTAAGGACAAAAATGATAACCAATGAGCTACCGGTATATAGAATAACCAGAAGTTGGAAGTGTAGCCTTATTTAGTAACCAGGTTGGATATGTCCTAGGGAACACTGTTTTGAAGATAAAACTATTGTTGTTATTGCAAAACAGTGTTTTCAGACAGTGAAATAAAAACAATGTTCTCTCACTGTTTAGATTTTGTGTCTGTCACTCCCCCTCCCCCCTCCCTCTCCCTCTCTTAGGATCACTATGTGTGTGTGTGGAGGGGGGGATGGGCTGAGCTGATAAGGGCTGTCTGCAGCCTTACTACTGTGTGTGTGTTTGTGTGTGTGTGTGTGTGTGTGTGTGTGTGTGTGTGTGTGTGTGTGTGTGTGTGTGTGTGTGTGTGGAGGGGGTCTCTCTCACTCTGTGTGTGTGTCACCTTTTCTCTTGTGTTTTCATAATTTAACCCTTTCATATCATAGGCTATCACAAATATCTATCACTTTATTGTGAAAAATAAGTAAAAAACTAAAACATATATTATATCTTTAATTAAATACTGGTCTTCTGAACTTACAAAATTTTGAGCTGCAAAAAATATATTTCCACATAATTGAAAATCATGTCCCAATACTTTTAATTGTTTTCTATAACATGGGCTTTAAAGAAGGTCATGTGCTGTGTTTGCAAAGATCACGTATGACACCCCCATTAAACTAATTATTTATTGATAGAATTCAAATGGATAAAAAAATAATTTCACATGATTTTATAAAAGTGGCTGTTTATAATAAACTTCCATAAATTATATGCACGCATATTACTCTTACCTGACACTGATATTAAAATCATTGTTGCGGTCCCTGTGATTTGGCTTAATTTATTTTTAAGAGAAGTGTAAGGATAATACAACTTCAGCATTTGGACAGTATTCTGCACTCATTTTGAAATTGACATTTGACATCATCTGACATAAAATTAATGAATAAAATGTAATTGATCTCATAGATGTGACTGTTGTGGTTCCTGGTCATAGCAGCACCAGTTGCTGCAGTTAATGAGGTGAATTCAAATGACTTTGACATAGTCCTTTTATTTTTTTCCCATATTAAATGCCTATTGGCCTGCTGTGCACAGTTAAGCTGATGCCACCGGGGTGGCGGTGCCACCGGCTTGGGCCCGTCATCGCTGCTCGCAGCTTTAATTATTATATATTATTATTTTTTTTACCGACTATTTGGGCATTTTTGGGGCCTTTCCCATGCTCGAAAACTCTTGAAACTTTGCACACGCATCAGAATGCGCGGCCATCAGGGCCGGGCTGAGGCTGGGACCCGGGCGTGGCAGGGGGGCTCGACAGCGCCCCCTAAAGTGGGGTCTGAAAACGTGGTCTATAAATCAAACACACTTGCACGTACATATATGAAACTCGGTACACATATAGAGCTCATCGGGCCGAACAACTTTCGTGCTCTAAGTTATGCGTCAGCCCAACAGGAAGTGAGCTATTATGGGTTGTTCGGAAAACACACGCTCTGGAATTTGCGATACTCCTCCTAGACGATTAACCCGATCAGCACCAAACTCAGTCAGCATGAAGTCAAGACACTGAGGATGCTAAATTGCGAGCGACTTTTTGATATCTCAAACGGTTTGGCCGTGGCGAAGAGACACATTTATGGCGAGAAAAGGGAAACAGGAAGTGTGTTTTAACTTTTGCATACATTAATTCATTTTGATGAAACTTCAGCTGTGTGTTCGTTGTAAGAGGCCGATCACATGGATATGACTTTTGTGAGTCAAAGTTATAGCGCCACCAACTGGCAGCAGGAAGTGTCACTTTTGTCCAAAATGGGGGGTTAGTTTTATCTACATTCACCAAACTCGGTATATATATTGTACTTTTCGAGCCGGACAACTTTCTAATTTACAGTCATTAGCTCTGACCAACAGAAAGTCAGATAATTTGGTTTCAATCTTAAAAAAATCATAAAAACAAGCTCTGAGTTTTTACCTTCTCCTCAAAAGCGATTCATTCAATCTCCTCCAAACTCAGACAACATGAAGTAAATATACAGAAGATGCTAAAATGCGAACGGTTATTGAATATCTCAAACGGTGTTCCCGTAGCAAAAGCCTAAAAAAGACAAAATAAGCACACAAGTGCCTGGTTCATAAATAAGGCTATACTCCCACCTGCTGGTTATTCTATATAATCACACTTTTTTTTCTGTTTTTTTTTCTTCTGTTTTTTCAGCACTTATGCTCTCCCTTAAATGACCAGTAGAGGACAATATTGTATAAGTTTTCAAGCAAAAAACCTTGCCTCTGTGTGTGTGTGTGTGTGTGTGTGTGTGTGTGTGTGTGTGTGTGTGTGTGTGTGTGTGTTTGTGTGTGTGTGTGTGTGTGTGTGTGTGTGTGTATGTGTGTGTGTGTGTGTGTGTGTGTGTGTGTGTGTGTGTGTGTGTGTGTGTGAATGGTTTTCTAGCCTGGTGGGGACTTAAACCTGAATGCACACAGACTCATGGGGACTTCCCAATGGGTACAAAAGCTTATAAATCATACAGAATGAGTTCTTTTGAAAATGTGAAAATGCAGAAAGTTGTGTGATGGGTAGGTTTAGGGGTAGGAGCAGTGTAGGAGGACAGAATATTTATGGTTGTTAAAGCATAAAAACCATTACGTCTATGCTGAGTCCCCAAAAAGATAGTGAACCAGACGTGTGTGTGTGTGTGTGTGTGTGTGTGTGGAGAGAGAGGGAGGGGGGCTGATTTCTACCTTCAGCTTACTACAGTGTGTGTGTGTGTGTGTGTGTGTGTGTGTGTGTGTGTGTGTGTGTGTGTGTGTGTGTGTGTGTGTGTGTGTGGAGAGAGAGAGGGAGGGGGGCTGATTTCTACCTGCAGCTTACTACTGTGTGTTTGTGTGTGTGTGGAGAGGTGGGGGGGCTGATTTCTACCTTCAGCTTACTACAGTGTGTGTGTGTGTGTGTGTGTGTGTGTGTGTGTGTGTGTGTGTGTGTGTGTGTGTGTGTGTGTGTGTGTGTGTGAGTGGTTTTCTAGCCTGTTGGGGACTTCAACCTGAATGCACATTGACTCATTGGGACTCGTGTCACTGTAGGGACCTAAACTGAGGTCCCAATGGGTACAGAAGCTTATAAATCACACAGAATGAGTTCTTTTGAAAATGTAAAAATGCAGAAAGTTTTGTGTGATGGGTAGGTTTAGGGTCAGGGGGAGTGTAGGAGGACAGAATATATGGTTTGTACAGCATAAAACCATTACGTCTATGAGTCCCCAGAAAGATAGTGAACCAGACATGAGTATACGTATGCAAGTGTGTGTGTATGTGTGTGTGTGTGTGGGGGGGGGGGGGGGTGGGCTGAGCTGATAAGGGCTGTCTGCAGCCTTACTACTGTGTGTGTGTTTGTGTGTGTGTGTGTGTGTGTGTGTGTGTGTGTGTGTGTGTGTGTGTGTGTGGAGAGGGTCTCTCTCACTCTGTGTGTGTGTCACCTTGTCTCTTGTTTTTTCATAATTTAACCCTTTCATATCATAGGCTATCACAAATATCTATCACTTTATTGTGAAAAATAAGTAAAAAAACTAAAACATATATTATATCTTTAATTAAATACTGGTCTTCTGAACTTACAAAATTTTGAGCTGCAAAAAATATATTTGCACATAATTGAAAGTGATGTCCTAATACTTTTAATTGTTTTCTATAACATGGGCTTTAAAGAAGGTCATGCGCTGTGTTTGCAAAGATCACGTATGACACCCCCATTAAACTAATTATTTATTGATAGAATTCAAATGGATAAAAAAATAATTTCACATGATTTTATAAAAATGGCTGTTTATAATAAACTTCCATAAATGATATGCACGCATATTACTCTTACCTGACACTGATATTAAAATAATTGTTGCGGTCTCTGTGATTTGGCTTAATTAAATTTTTAAGAGAAGTGTAAGGATAATACAACTTCAGCATTTGGACAGTGTTCTGCACTCATTTGAAATTGACATTTGACATCATCTGACATAAAATTAATGAATAAAATGTAATTGATCTCATAGATGTGACTTATGGTTCCTGGTCATAGCAGCACCAGTTGCTGCAGTTAATGAGGTGAATTCAATTGACTTTGACATAGTCCCTTTATTTATTTTTTCCCATATTAAATGCCTATTGGCCTGCTGTGCACAGGTAAGCTGATGCCACCGGGGTGGCGGTGCCACCGGCTTGGGCCCGTCATCGCTGCTCGCAGCTTTAATTATTATTATTATTATTATCTTTTCGCCTTTTGGGCATTTTTGGGGCACTTAACGTGCTCGAAAACTCTTGAAACTTTGCACACACATCGGAATGCGCGGCCAACAGGGTCGGGCAGAGGCCTTTGACCCGGGCGTGGCAGGGGGGCTCAACAGCGCCCCCTTGAAAAACAGGGTCTATATATTAAACACACTTGTACGTACATGTATGAAACTCGGTACACATATAGATCTCATCGGGCCAAACAACTTCCGCACTCATAGTTATAAGCTTCGCCCAACAGGAAGTGAGCTATTATGGGTTGTTCGGAAAACGCATGCTGTGGAATTTGCGATACTCCTCCTAGACGATTCACCCGATCAGCACCAAACTCGGTCAGCATGAAGTCAAGACACTGAGGATGCCAAATTGCGAGCAACTTTTTGATATCTCAAACGGTTTGGCCGTGGCGAAGAGACGAATTTATGGCGAGAAAAGGGAAACAGGAAGTGTGTTATAACTTTTGCATACATTAATTCATTTTGATGAAACTTCAGCTGTGTGTTTCGTTGTAAGAGGGCCGATCACATGGATATGACTTTTGTGAGTCAAAGTTATAGCGCCACCAACTGGCAGCAGGAAGTGTCACTTTTGTCCAAAGTGGGGGTTAGTTTTATCTGCATTCACCAAACTCCGGTATATATATTGTACATTTCGAGCTGGACAGCTTTCTAATTTACAGTCATTAGCTCTGACCAACAGGAAGTCAGATAATTTGCTTGGAAGATAACAAGAAGTGGCAAAGCGAGCTCTGGGTTTTTACCTTCGCCTCAAAAGCGATTCATTCAATCTCCTCCAAACTCAGACAACATGAAGTAAATATACAGAAGATGCTGAAATGCGAACGGTTATTGGATATCTCAAACGGTGTTCCCTTAGCAAAAGCCTAAAAAACACAAATTAAGAACACAAGTGCCTGGTTCATAAATAAGGATATACTCCCGCCTGCTGGTTATTCTATATATCACACTGTGTGGGTTTTTTTTTTTTTCAACACATGCTCTCCCTTAAATGTCCAGTAGAGGGCAATATTGTATAAGTTTTCAAGCAAAAACCTTGCATCTGTTTGTGTGTGTGTGAATGGTTTTCTAGCCTGGTGGGGACTTCAACCTGAATGCACACAGACTCATGGGGACGTCCCAATGGGTACAAAAGCTTATAAATCAGACAGAATGAGTTCTTTTGAAAAGGTGAAAATGCAGAAAGTTGTGTAATGGGCAGGTTTAGGGGTAGGAGCAGTGTAGGAGGACAGAATATATGGTTTGTACAGCATAAAAACCATTACGTCTATAGTGAGTCCCCAGAAAGATAGTGAACGAGATATGAGTGTGTGTGTGTGTGTGTGTGTGTGTGTGTGTGTGTGTGTGTGTGTGTGTGTGTGTGTGTGTGTGTTGTGGATGGGGGAATGGGGGATTGGCTGAGCTGAGCTGATTTGAGTTGCCTGCAGCATACTTCAGCATTACTACTGTGTGTGTGCGTGTGCGTGTGCGTGTGCGTGTGCGTGTGTGTGTGTGTGTGTGTGTTGTTCTAGCCTGGTGGGGACTTCAACCTGAATGCACACAGACTCATGGGGACTTCCCAATGGGTAGAAAAGCTTATAAATCAGACAGAATGAGTTCTTTTGAAAAGGTGAAAATGCAGAAAGTTGTGTGATGGGTAGGAGCAGTGTAGGAGGACAGAATATATGGTTTGTACAGCATAAAAACCATTACGTCTATGGTGAGTCCCCAAAAAGATAGTGAACCAGACATGAGTGTAAGTGTGTGTGTGTGTGTGTGTGTGTGTGTGTGTGTGTGTGTGTGTGTGTGTGTGTGTGTGTGTGAGAGAGAGAGAGAGAGAGAGAGAGAGAGAGAGAGAGAGAGAGAGAGAGAGAGAGAGAGAGAGAGAGAGAGAGAGAGAGAGAGAGAGAGAGAGAGAGAGAGAGAGAGAGACACTTTTCTGTCTAAAAAGATTACCTCTCATGCTTGGCCTGCATTAAAGGAGCTGATAAGGGTTGCCTGCAGCATACTTCAGCATTACTACTGTGTGTGTGTGTGTGTGTGTGTGTGTGTGTGTGTGTGTGTGTGTGTGTGTGTGTGTGTGTGTGTGTGTGTGTGTGTGTGTGTGTGTGTGTGTGTGTGTGTGTTATTTTTTCTACCCTGGTGGGGACTTCAACCTGAATGCACACAGACTCATGGGGACACGTGTAACTGATTTCTACAGTGTGTGTCTGTGTGTGTGTGTGTGTGTGTGTGTGTGTGAGCCACTCTTCTGTCTAAAAAGATTACCTCTCTATGCTGTGCTTTGGCCTGCATTAAAGGATTAAACATATTATTCTGGGTTTGAATCAAAAAATAAATGTATAAAACCAGTTTATTTGTAGGGCATTGACAATATTGTTTTATATAATTAGTTACCCCCCCGCCCCCCCCTCAGGATCACTCTGTGTGTGTGTGTGTGTGTGTGTGTGTGTGTGTGTGTGTGTGTGTGTGTGTGTGTGTGTGTGTGTGTGTGTGTGTGTGTGTGTGTGTGTGTGTGTGTGTGGAGGGGGTCTCTCTCACTCTTTGTGTGTCACCTTGTCTCTTGTTTTTTCATAATTTAACCCTTTCATACCATAGGCTATCACAAATATCTATCACTTTATTGTGAAAAATAAGTAAAAATCAAAAACATATATTATATCTTTAATTAAATACTGGTCTTCTGAACTTACAAAATTTTAAGCTGCAAAAAATACATTTGCACATAATTGAAAGTGATATCCTAATACTTTTAATTGTTTTCTATAACATGGGCTTTAAAGAAGGTCATGTGCTGTGTTTGCAAAGATCACGCATGACACCTCTTTAAACTAATTATTTATTGATAAAATTGAAATGGATAAAAAAAATTATTTCACATGATCTTATAAAAGTGGCTGTTTATAATAAACTTCCATAAATTTTATGCACGCATATTACTCTTCCCTGACACTGATATTAAAATCATTGTTGCGGTCTCTGTGATTTGGCTCAATTTATTTTTAAGAGAAGTGTAAGGATAATACAACTTCAGCATTTGGACAGCATTCTGCACTCATTTTGAAATTGACATTTGACATCACCTGACATAAAATTAATGAATAAAATGTAATTGATCTCAGAGATGTGAGTGTTGTGGTTCCTGGTCATAGCAGCACCAGTTGCTGCAGTTAATGAGGTGAATTCAAATGACTTTGACATAGTCTCTTTATTTATTTTTTCCCATATTAAATGCCTATTGCCTGCTATGCACAGTTAAGCTGATGCCACCGGGGTGGCGGTGCCCCCGGCTTGGGCCCGTCATCGCTGCTCGCAGCTTTAATTATTATATATTATTATTTTTTTTACCGACTATTTGGGCATTTTTGGGGCCCTTCCCATGCTCGAAAACTCTTGAAACTTTGCACAAGCATCAGAATGCGCGGCCATCAGGGCCGGGCTGAGGCTGGGACCCGGGCGTGGCAGGGGGGCTCGACAGCGCCCCCTAAAGTGGGGTCTGAAAACGGGCTCTATAAATCAAACACACTTGTACGTACATATATGAAACTCGGTACACATATAGAGCTGATCGGGCTGAACAACTTTCGTGCTCTAAGTTATGCGTCAGCCCAACAGGAAGTGAGCTATTATGGGTTGTTCGGAAAACGCATGCTGTGGAATTTGCGATACTCCTCCTAGACGATTCCCCCGATCAGCACCAAACTCGGTCAGCATGAAGTTAAGACACTGAGGATGCTAAATTGCGAGCAACTTTTTAATATCTCAAACGGTTTGGCCGTGGCGAAGAGATGAATTTATAGCGAGAAAAGGGAAACAGGAAGTGTGTTATAACTTCTGCATACATTAATTCATTTTGATGAAACTTCAGCTGTGTGTTCGTTGTAAGAGGCCGATCACATGGATATGACTTTTGTGAGTCACAGTTATAGCGCCACCAACTGGCAGCAGGAAGTGTGGCTTTTGTCCAAAGTGGGGGGTTAGTTTTATGTACATTCACCAAACTCGGTATATATATTGTACATTTCGAGCCGGACAACTTTCTAATTTACAGTCATTAGCTCTGACCAACAGGAAGTCAGATAATTTGATTGGAAGATAACAAGAAGTCGAAAACAAGCTCTGAGTTTTTACCTTCTCCTCAAAAGCGATTCATTCAATCTCCTCCAAACTCGGACAACATAAAGTAAATATACAGAAGATGCTAAAATGCGAACGGTTATTGGATATCTCAAACGGTGTTCCCGTAGCAAAAGCCTAAAAAAGACAAAATAAGCACACAAGTGCCTGGTTCATAAATAAGGCTATACTCCCACCTGCTGGTTATTCTTTATATCACACTGTTTTTTTTTGTTGTTTTTTTTTTCAACACTTATGCTCTCACTTAAATGACCAGTAGAGGGCAATATTGTATAAGTTTTAAAGCAAAAATACTTGCCTCTGTGTGTGTGTGTGAATGGTTTTCTAGCCTGGTGGGGACTTAAACCTGAATGCACACAGACTCATGGGGACTTCCCAATGGGTACAAAAGCTTATAAATCAGACAGAATGAGTTCTTTTGAAGAAAGTTTTGTGTGATGGGTAGGTTTATGGTAGGAGCAGTGTAGGAGGACATAATATATGGTTTGTACAGCATAAAAAGTATTACATCTATGCTGAGTCCCCAAAAAGATAGTGAACCAGACGTGTGTGTGTGTGTGTGTGTGTGTGTGTGTGTGTGTGTGTGTGTGTGTGTGTGTGTGTGTGTGTGTGTTTGTGTTTGTGGAGGGGGGATGGGCTGATTAATACCTGCAGCTTTCTACAGTGTGTGTGTGTGTGTGTGTGTGTGTGTGTGTGTGTGTGTGTGTGTGTGTGTGTGTGTGTGTGTGTGTGTGTGTGTGTGTGACTTTCTCTCGATGGTAATAATTGAACCCTAACATATCATAGGTTAATACAAATGTGAAAAATAAGTTTAAAAAAAAAAAAAAAACTCTACAAATACTTTGAATTAAATACTGAAATAAATACAAAATATTGCGCTGCAAAAGATAACTTTGCACATATTTGAAAATGACCTATTATATCCCATTACATTAGAATTAATCTATATTTAAATTACATCATGAGTGTGGCTTGAAACTTTTCCCCACCGTTTAGACTTTACTATTATTGTTTTGTTGAAAATCATGTTTAATCTCTCTCTCTCTCTCTCTCTCTCTCTCTCTCTCTCTCTCTCTCTCTCTCTCTCTCTCTCAGTGTGTGTATGTGTGTGTGTGTGTGTGTGTGTGTGTGTGTGTGTGTGTGTGTGTGTGTGTGTGTGTGTGTGTGTGTGTCTGTTTGTAGGGGGATGGTGCCAGCTTCATTTTGATAGTGTGAGTGTGTGTGTGTGTGTGTGTGTGTGTGTGTGTGTGTGTGTGTGTGTGTGTGTGTGTGTGTGTGTGTGTGTGTGTGTGTGTGTGTGTGTCTGTTTGTAGGGGGATGGTGCCAGCTTCATTTTGATAGTGTGAGTGTGTGTGTGTGTGTGTGTGGAGGGGGTCTCTCTCACTCTTTGTGTGTGCCACCTTGTCTCTTGATTGTCATAATTTAAACCTTCATATCATAGGCTATCACAAATAACTATCACTTTAGTGTGAAAAATATGTAAAAACAACAAAGAATATACTATATCTTAATTAAACACTGGCCTTCTGAATTTACAAAATTTTGAGCTGCAAAAAATACATTTGCACATAATTGAAAGTGACCTATTATATCCTAATACTTTTAATTGTTTTCTATAACATGGGCTTTAAAGAAGGTCATGTGCTGTGTTTGCAAAGATCACGTATGACACCTCTTTAAACGAATTATTTATTGATAGAATTCAAATGGATTAAAAAATTAAATTTCTCATGATCTTATAAAAGTGGCTGTTTATAATAAACTTCCATAAATTATATGCACGCATATTACGCTTACCTGACACTGATATTAAAATCATTGTTGCGGTCTCTGTGATTTGGCTTAATTTATTTTTAAGAGAAGTGTAAGGATAATACAACTTCAGCATTTGGACAGTATTCTGCACTCATTTTGAAATTGACATTAGACATCATCTGACATAAAATTAATGAATAAAATGTAATTGATCTCATAGATGTGAGTGTTGTGGTTCCTGGTCATAGCAGCACCAGTTGCTGCAGTTAATGAGGTGAATTCAAAAGACTTTGACATAGTCCCTTTATTTATTTTTCCCCATATTAAATGCCTATTGGCCTGCTGTGCACAGTTAAACTGATGCCACTGGGGTGGCGGTGCCACCGGCTTGGGCCCGTCATCGCTGCTCGCAGCTTTAATTTAGGTTTTGTTTTCTTTAGTCCTAGTGTTTTTTATTTATTTTATTTTTTACTTTAGTTTGTCTGTTATCTCTTGTTGTCTTGTCTCGTGTCGTGTTCCTGTCCTGTGTCCTGAGTTTTCCCTGGCCACTGTCTCCAACTGCCTGGCAGTCAAGACTGGAGCTGATTCTGAAAGAGAACATCTAGCCTCAGATTCCTTTCACTTTCACTTTATTTTGTTTGTTCCCAAAGGGCAGTTTGCTTTGCAACCAGACAAGCACAAATAGATAAAAAAAACAGTTTACAAACATTAAGAAACACCTAAAAAACAGCACAACAAAAGACCACAGCAGCCCCAAAAAATCTACCTACTCCTACAAAACTCCTCCCATACCAGAATTTAACAAGGAAGCTGCAGTAGAAATAAATGAATGTTTATACCGATTGCTTCTAACAGCAGGAAATGTGAATCTACGTCCAGAGGCTAGGAGATTAAAATCAGACTTTAGTGGATGGGAGGAATTCGTCAAAATGGATTTGGCTTTCCTTATGACTTGATAATTGTACAAGTCAGTAGGGTGACTCTGATCAGCTCCTATAACTTTACCACTGGTATTCACCATTTTCACCACCGAACTCTTAGCTTTCACAGTAAGACTGCCGTACCAGCAAAATAATGATACCTTTATAACTGACTCAATGTAAGACTTATAAAACAAGGTCATCAGCGACCTGTCTATATTAAACTTAGACAATTTCCTGGTGTTCCTGCCTGGATTTTTCCATCATTGCCCTGCCTGGTGTTGCCTTCAAAGCCATCCTCAAGTTTGTAGTTTCCCTAGACTGGTCTCAGTGGTCATCCTCCCTGCCTGTCATCCTGGCGTCTGTCTCCTGCCCTACTGTTTGAGCTCCCACACCTTGTCACTTCCTTGTCGTGCCCTATCCAGAGTCTTGTCAATACTTTTTTTTTTGTTCGCTCTGCATCTGGGTCCTCCATTTTAGAATACCTCACAATATTACTATAAGCAATATTAATCATTTAGTTTTTATTTTTAGTATTACTACTTGGGAGTACCAAAGCAAACAAAAGTTTACAGCAATAATGTAGTTCAGTAAGGCTTAATATCGATCATGTACAGTCAAACTATTACACAAAAAAACTATTAATGAAGCAGAGCTGACTGTACATTATCCCACATATTACATGCCTACCAAAAATAAGACATGACATATTGATTTAAACTGAAATTATTTTATGTGATTAGAGATGGTGTGCGGAGTTATCCATGAGAATACAAAGTGTAAGAGACCACAGTGAATTATGTGATTTATATTTCCCAAAAGCAATAATATGATTGGCTCACTAGAGGGCAACAGTGTGTTATCTGAACTTGACAGTGGAATAGTGGACATCCTCTGTTTCTGTGGTGTCTGTTTCACATAATTCTGTAGGGATTGAAGATGCATCTTTTCTTTTAAAACTAATGCTGGAATATTGAATGTCTTGATCTGCATCTGCTTTCTGTGTGAGGTCAGAGGACGCAGTGTTATCCTGCACAGTGTCATACTGGTGGAGAAACACAATAAGTAAATAAGAAAAGTTTACTTTTCAATTAAATGTGTGTAAAATTAGATTTAGTGTGAGCCATTCTCACCAGCACTTCAACCCTGCTTTGGGTTTTAGACAAGGTGCACTTTCTCCTCCTTAAAGAAACATATTATACAGTGGGGTTCACATTTAATTATATTAACAGATTATACCGTATTTCCTTCAATAAAAGCCTGTAGTCAATTAAACGTCGGGCGTGGTCAGCACGAACAAATAAAGGCCGGTCTCAAATAAAGGCTGGGGGAAAATGAGTGGATAATCTCCTAAATGCCTTTAATTTAATGTGAAACCATCCTGATGCCACGCGCCCCGATGCGAGTCATGCCATTGCGACACACACTAATCCTGGTTTCTTCTATAGTTAACCTAAAAACTTTACATGGATTGCTTTGTAAATTAAATTTATAATATAACGGATGCATGTGCCATTTTAAATAGGCTACTGTAGTCTATGAGAGATGCGACGTCTATGAAAATGCCGTGTCAGGCAGGCTACAAATATCGATCTTCACAATGCGTGCGTCTCAATCTGCTCCGTCAGTAGTCAGGGCACTGATCAGGGAGTCAGTCCATTGACATACCGGTATGTCCTGATCAGTGCCCTGACTACTGAACTAGGAAGCTGATTAAGACGCACCTAATATTAGCCTCTCGTCTTAAGGGTGTCGCACCCAAGCCTCGAAGCTCAGCACCGTAAAGCCCCGTCTCAAGCCTGTCTCCGCCGTGCGAGCCTCCGCTGACTCTGCGCGCTCCTCCCCAAACGGACGAGGCGTTTATACTTGTCGTGCTCGCCGTTGTGCTATTCTTTGAAACGACAGAGGGCGATTCGGAGTAATTGTTTTATAAACCAACTCGTCAAGAAGAAGTGGGCTAACGTGCACAGGTGATGATATTTATTTTAGTACATTTCACCAAAAACCACACTACTAAAGAATCGTGTAAAACTCAGTAAACCTTAGCTTGATATTATTACTTGTGACATGAGAACAAAATATGCACTAAATTAACGATCTCTTAAATATTTCCTAATTTCACTAAACGTTAATGTCGTGATTTATTTATTTATTTGCTTAAAGTAGCACTAGGTAACTTTTCAACCTTCATAATATATTTTCAAGACTATTGTGATGATACATCGACTTACAATAGGTTGAATGACACGTCTGCCATAGCTTGATGGGGTCTGTATCATTTTTAATCATACTTTTAAACTTCGGGTTTCGGGTAGTAACCCGAGAACAAAAAGAACTACAAAATTCGACTGCTTTACGGCATATACGTCACTTCCACCAACACCCACACTTCCTTAAATTCGGACGTGCGAGCCCAACTTTGTTCGTCGGCTAATATAGTCATGTCTGAAGCAGTACAGACAAATCAGAAAGAAAAGGTTTTGTTGGAGGAAAGCAATAAGAGGAAATGAAAAAGTGATGGGATTAAAGGCAGGACGAGGATCAACATGTGACCAGCGTTTGCTCGTTGACGTAAGCTGAAGGAGGCGTGCCCGACCGATGCTGTCCTGCTTGTTATGGTGATTACCTACCACTCAAACATTGAACTGAAGTATCATACAGATTCTGTAAAACGGTAATCAATAGACTACTATAATGACACTGGCTTGTAAACGTGAGCCTCGTGATTATTTTGCGTTTGAAAAAAAATAAAACTCATGAAATTATATTCATATGACATGCTGAAACATATGCCACTGACTGTACCTGGGATGAAGACATTTCACACGTGCCGCCAGAAGAACACCTGCATGTGAACTCCTCCTGCAGTGTTCAGGGTAACTATAAGTGCCTCACCAACCCGCGAGACATACAGGGTCCGTGGGTTATGAGACGACCCGCGTATCACTAGTTCAGGGCTATCAGGGTTGTCATGTCAACAAATGTACGTGCGATGGCATCCCCTGTTGTAGGATGACAGAGCTTACGACAGTAGTTGAGGACATTATTTTTTTCCCAACTGTAGGGGCACCCCGAGAGCAAAAGTTGCCAAGTGCTGCTTTAAACCTGGATCTTTATTTAAAATGGCTTATCTCTGCTTTTGTAGACTCATTCAGTAAATATAAGCACCTTAAGTGCAAACTGGGGGCCGGTGTGATGAGACGTGCTAGATGCACCGAGAACTCGTTCATCTTCGGATGCGGAGCTGCGCGCAAAATTACTAAAAAATGCGTATTATTTTGTTGTATGGTGATATTTTTGCAAATGTTTCTTAGAAAAATCAATGATATTTGTCCACTGGAACGATCACTTTAAATTGAAAACAGGTTACATAAAGCAATTATATTTCAAACAGATGGAATTAGAAATACAGACCTGCCCCTAATAAAAGCCTGCCTCAAATAAAAGCCGGTTCCCATCGGCAGTCCAGGTAAATAAAGACCCCGGTCTTTATTTGAGGAATTACGGTATTTATATATTATCAAATTGCATTATGTCACAATTTTAAAAAAGCATTTAATTTTATTAGTGATGAAATGGTGCAGAATCTTAAATATGTATATTTGCTTTACTTCATAATTTTATGTTTAAGGTTTTTCTTAAAACAACTTCAAACTAAATGTACTGACCTGTACAGCAGGACTCCTATGAGTGCAAGAGTAAAAAACACACACAATCCGACTGCTGTGTTTCGTAGTGCTGTGCTCTCCTCTCCGTCTGTACACAAAAATGTGTCATGTCATAATTAATAGATCTATTGCTCTCAGAATGCAGCAATAATTTGACACTAAAGCACATGTATCATGAGAGATGTGTTACCTCCTACAGCACAGGAATACTCTTGAAGCTCTTCATTGCTGACTGAGTCCAGGTACAGCTTGTTGTCTTTAGTGAATCCATCCGTTACCTGCCGTCCGTTCTTGTACCAGATGTAAGTCTGTTTGTCGTTCAGAGTGCATTTAGTTGAGCAGCTTAATATAACTTCCTGTTGCTCTGATATAATGTTTGGGCTGCTTATCACCATCAGATCTGAAAAACAGAATTAAAGCACTTCAAACTGGGATTAAAGTTGATTTTGACTGGCATTGAAAACGAAAACAAGCATAAAATGGAGTAGTAGTCTTGATGACAGCAAATTGTCTGTAAATCTTCTCATTAAAATGTTATCAAATTCCTCTGATCAGTTACAGTACCTGTGACCGTAAGAATGACTCCAGGTGATCCAGAGTATTTTCCTTCTGTTCTGTCAGTGATGAACCTGAATCGATATTCTCCAGAGTCGTTCATCTTGAGCTCTTTGATTCTCAGAGTGTTCCCCACATACTCCACACGACCAGCAAACTGATCCTCCTCACGCAGATCCTTGAAGTCACCGGACTGAACGTAATGCCAGAATGTTTTATTTACAGAATAACCAGAGGGATGTGTGTATGTGCAGGAAATGTCTACTGTTGAGCCCATCAAAGCACAGACTCTTCTAGAGGTGTAAGTCACATCCCAGCAGTGATCATTAGAAATGCCTGAAAGAGTCACAGATTAACATGTAAAACACACACTTACTTTAAAACATGTTTAAATATACACACGGATGAACAAACAGAACCACATTGTGTGTATTATTTGACACTCACACACAGAAGAGGAAAGATGTTTATGGGTATTATAAAAAGAACAGGAATATCTGCCAGCATCTGTGCTGGGTGACACGGACATGTCACGAGACGCTGTAGATCTGTAATACCATCCATCCTTCATCCAGTAATACCAATCTCCAGAGATGCAGGAAGAATCACAGGTCAGTTTTACTCTCTGATATCTCTGGTCTGTAGTTTCAGGATTCATTCTAACTCGCAGGTCTGAATTAGAGTAAAATAATAAGGAAAAAATCACATGCCAAATGAAACCATCTGAACTGAGCAGAATCTAGACTCAGTTTCACCTGTGACTGTTAGACTGACGGCGTCTGAGCTGAGACGTTTAACTCCATCCTTCATGATGAACATGAGCTGATATTCTCCAGAGTCTCTCTCTCTCAGATCTGATATTATGAGTGTTGAACGGCCGTATCCGTTCTCCTGCTTCACCCGTCCTGAGTAGTCTGAGTCTAAAGTCAAATCTTCAGGTTCGTCATTCTTTCTCCAGTTTGAACTTTTTTTCTGACTGAACCAGAACACAGTTTTGATGTTGATGTTGGAGTAAGAGCCCTGCAGTGTCACCTGATATCCCTTCACAGCACAGATCTTCTCTTGAGTGCAGCCTGAAAACATTTTATTAAGAAATTAACTTTACACACAAACAGAGGAGAGATCCTCTGTTACAATCAAGACTCACTAATCCGCTGTTCATACCCACACAACCATGATGATCAACTTAGTTCAAAATTAAAAAAATGTCAATAAAGTATTTTTAAAATGGATCTATAAACTCATATTGGAGAACAGTGAGGACATTTAAACTACACCAATCTAAAACAATTTCAACCATTTTAAAATATGAGCAATTCTGATAAAAAGCAAACACTTGGATTATTTAAAAGATTCAATTAAAAGAAAAATGTGCGATTGAGACACAATAATGGTCAAACCTGTAATGTGCAGCAGCATCAGGATCAGAGGTAAGAGTCTAGAGTTCATGTTCTTCACTTTCTGTAAATTCAGATTCAATGAAAGACTCAGAGCTGCTCGTCCTGAGGAAGAAAAAAAAAAACACACACTTGACTGAGACACACTTGACCACAGAGTCAGAATCATGAAAACAGTAACACACTTCCAAAAGTCATGCTTAAAAATACATTTTAATGTACTATTTAAGTGCAAGATTATATTTACCCCCATTACATGTTGCTGTTGTTCTCTGGTTTTAGTTGCAGTATCTACTTTCTGTTTTAGAAGCTGTGCAGACTCTATGATCTTATTTCCTTCCCCTTCCTTATTAATACACACATATCATAAAAAAGAAGAAGAAGAAAAATAAAAGAACTGAGAAGATGCTTACACTTCAGAAAATGTTTACTGTCAAGCTCAGCTCAGGAAGTCAGTATTAGACAACACATTCTCACACCCAACTTGTCACATATGGACGCTTGACCAGGACCCCTTTTCGTCACTTTTCAATGAACTGGGCGAACCTTTATCGTCAATTTTCGACTCGCTGGGTGCTCCATTCATTTCAATGAGAAACCTTTGGCGTCATACACAGACACACTGGGAATGGGAATATTATCGTCATGGTGAAATTTATTTTTTGATTTATTTATTGAAATTATTTATTGGTTTATAATTTTGCCATTTTGACATGTTGGAGTGTGCTTCTCAATTAAATCAGCAAGCATAATTTCATTTACATTTATTTTATTTACGTTATTTAGACACATTTTAACACGATTTCATTAACATTTATTTTATTTATGCTATTTAGACACATGTAACATGTAAACCAACACCAACCCATCCCTAAACCTACCCATTTGTGTGAACATGATATAAAACACAAGATATAACATACGACTGCATCCACGAGTTATTCAAAACAGTTAAATAATCCAAGTTTTCCGAGGCCAAACGATTGATTTGCATGAAGAAAATCCCCAAAAGCGATCAGCATCTCCATCCGCCATAGATCATGAACACATCAAATTTCAAATATTGCCGCCCTTACTTCAGATTTCATAGTGAAATTGCATTGGCTCTCGTATGTCTTGTGACCAATTGCGTCTTTACGTCAGCATTGATTGTAAAATGTCATTGGCTCTCGTGTGTCTTGTGACCGATTGCGTCATGCTCAGGAGTCTTTTGAATTATTTGAATGAGATATGAATGAGTTCGTTCACGGGGCAGCGGGATCATCATTTCAGCGATTAAAACATCAAGATCAACTCTGTTCTTCACATGAAGACATTGTATGACTTCAGAAGACTTGGAATGCAACATGAGCTAATACTTTTATACTGCTTTGGTCAGTTTTTGCAATAAATATTTGTGACTGTACATTTATTTGCCTGGTATGTGTTTTATATTGTTAAGATGTGGGTAGCTTTAGGGTAGGAGTTGGGTTAGTTGCTCCAAAATATAAAAGTAGCCTTTAAATATTAATAAAATCATGTCTACTTTTACAAACGCGAAGAATTAAATGTGTCTGTGTGTGACACCAAAGGTTTCTCATTGAGCACCCAGCGCGTCGAAAATTGACGATAAAGGTACGCCCAGTTCGTTGAAAAGTGACGACAAGGGGTCCTGGTCAAGCGTCCATATGTGACAAGTTGGGTGTGAGAATGTGTTGCATTAGAAATTATGTTACATTAGGGGTTTAAATTAATTAGTTTAAATGAATTAAACCTTGAGTTTTGTTTTGTTTTTTTAAGTACTATTGAAAACAAATCTGAATGGACAAAAAATATCTGCATAAATTAAAGGAAAATATTATTTGATAATTTTTCCTGTAATAATTCTGTGAATCTTATGTTTAAGGAAATAAATACACATAAATATCAATTACTTTTTCATCATCAGATGCCCTTTGGCTTATTTTTTATGGCCATGTGTAAATACTTTAATGACTTACAGTCATACAACCAACTGTAAAGTGTTAATCTAGGTGTCAGGTATGATGCACACCTTTTAGATTGTTTAATATTTAATAGAATAAAATCACATGAAAATATGGATATGTATTTCACTATAGGTGGCGACCTTAAGGGGGGGGGGTGAAATGCTGTTTCATGCATACTGAGCTTGTTACACTGTTAAAGACTTGGATTCCCGTCCTAAACATAGACAAAGTTTCAAAAACTAATGTTGGACGTTTGATGGAGTATTTCTGTGTCAAAAATACTCCTTCCGGTTTCTCACAAGTTTCGGCGAGTTTTTTTTTGAGTATGGGTCTACTTGGCGTTAATAGAACGGAAGGTCCTTGTATGGGCCGTACAGGCTCCTCTCCTGGTAGGGTACGCGCGCAGAAAAATAGGCTAAATCAAATGTGACATCTGTCACTCAAATTTATACGAAAAAATGCAAATAAACGAAAACTGCTGACTTAGATGCTAAAACAAAGTTTTTTTTTATATGAATGATTGAATGAATGTTCACTGATGACGTTCAACGAAACATCGATCCTCCAAAGGCTGAATGCGTGGCCGACAGAAAAATTTAAATGGCTAGGCTATTGTATTAGCTTATTATTATTTTTTATGCAAGTTATTTGTAAATTAGCCTAAACAAAGAAAACTGCTGTCTATTGTTCATTTTGGTTAACTTCAAACGTAGGCTAAATTAAAGAGAAGTGTTGTTCTATAGCCTACATTGTTTATTTTTGTAATGCACGTTATAATTTGTAGCTACATTAAACACATTTATATATGTTTTATTTTCTTGTCATGTAATTTAAAATGTGTAAATGAAAATACATTAGCCTACCTAAAGTAGGCTTTTTGCAACTAGCCTATTTATAGACCAATAATATAACTTAAGTTTAACATCAGAAACAACAGAAATTTTAATTATCAGCTAAACCCTGAAAAATAAGAATTAAGATAAGAAAACACTTTTCTACACTTTCATTGTGCTGGAGCTGGACCGGCATGGGGAATAATGCACAATAGAGACTCTGGTAAGGCCTGAGCGGGACATCATCTTCTGGGATGAGTGCATATTTCCATTTTCCGCAGCTTTGTGGGGCTGAATCGGTCGATTATATATATGCTCCATTTCTCTTTTTAAAATCTCATCACGATCTGCTGTCAGTTGTCACAGCCTAGGCCATTAACGACGTTTGGTTCATTGTTGCCAAGTCTGGAATGGGGTTGCATTGAGGCTACTGTTGCTTTGGGGTGTTTGTAGCCTATAGAGTCCACAGGTTAAGTTGTCTTTACTTAAGCACTATTTCTACCGCCCGTGCCCCACATTTTGGGATATTTTGGCCCATTCTGGCCGTGATTCCGATACTTTTGAATAGCAATTGGAGGGGTAAGCAATTGGAGGGGTTAGGGGTAGCAATTGGTTTTGTTATTCAGACATGGCAACCCTGTCCCTCGGTTCGCCCTTTGTGCCGCTTCGTGGCCTGGCCTGGCCTTCGAAGTGCATGGCCTTCAAAGTGTGCACCCTTCACTTTGGGACACAGCTGTGGAGTGTTGCATGTCTTTAGCCAAAATAAAAGCTTAGATAAGGCTAGCAAGTTTGGGGGTTCATATGTCTCTCATTAACTATGGTAGCAAGGAATGAGTTTAATTGAAATTAAAGAAGAGAAGACTTTATTCCTACCATCTTTTGAATTCTACAGAAGGCACAGGATTATGGGAAGACAGTCTGTTACATGATGCTAAGAATATCTTTCATATTAGTGGCACAATGCAAAGACTCAAAAATCAACAGGATACGGTTTTAAGACCGGTGTTCAGTAAGATTTTAACACAAAACCTTCAATTAAAAAGAGCCCACTGTGCCACTTTCAGCTAGACCAGCAAATATAGCATTTCTGACCAGAAGGTGGCACTGTCTTCACAGTTAAATACAGATCATGAGGCAATAAAGTCTCACTACCAGTCTCACTCACTCAGAACACAAAGGCATCATTAGGATGGATCAGTATATACAATCTTTAAGATTGTATATTCTGATCCATCCTAATGATGCCTTTGTGTCTCATGATCTGTATTTAACTGTGAAGACAGGGCCACCTTCTGGTCAGAAATGCCATATTTGCTGTCTTCAGTAAGTCAGTATATGTGTGTGTGTGTATATATATATATATATATATATATATATATATATATATATATATATATATATATATATATATATATATATATATATATATATACACTGTCATTTTGTTTTAATTCTGTTTGATTATGAAGACTGCGCAGTCATTAATAACACTGTAAATGACATCACTCTATCACTGATGTTGCTAGGTGATGATCTCACAATGACATCACTCCATCAGAGGAACAGATGTGGAACATCAGATTCTAAAACAGACAATTTACAACGTTTTTTTCATTGTATCTCTTATATTAGATTGTCTATAAACATAATTCCTCACCTTAACTTTACTTTTCAGTTTGGTTTTGAGATTAGATGCATTCTGATGAAAAACCTGTTGAATCATAATTCACATTCTTATAATGTATTGAATTAATTTCATTATATTCACTGTACATCATGCATTTTACTGGATGTTCTACTCACCACATCCACAGAGCCGTTATTATGAGAAACTGAGGTAAAAACACCAGCAGAAGGACTGTAGAATGACTGAACGCTGTGCTGTCCACTGGATCTTCACAACACAAAGAAATGAATCATGAGAGAAACAATCATTGACACTAAAGCACATGTATCATCAGAGATGTGTTACCTTCTTCTGGACTTGAAGGGGTTTGGGTTTCTAGCACAAGACAGAAGTTCAGATACACTCAAAAAACAAGATACACTTATGACATCAAAACACTAATTAAATATAAAGTACATAATCTTAATGCTGCAATAACTTCACACTAAAGCACATGTATCATGAGAGATGTGTTACCTTCTTCTGGACTTAGAGTGATGTGGGTTTCTAGCACAGGACAAATTCAGAAAAAGAGAAAAAAATGACATGCACTTATGATATTACACAATTATAAATTATTAATTAAAGCTTTGCCAGGGTTCAAGCATTTAAGGCTTTTATGTTGTTAGGATTTGTTTTAGTTTGAAGGCACCTTAACCTGTTAAATCTTTTGCGTGCTACTCATATACACATTTTGTTGCAGATATAGCTATTTTAAATAAATTATTTTGATAAAATGTGATTGCAAATGTGAAAATCGCTATTCATATATCACATTTTCAATCACATTTTATCAAAATAATTTATAATCAGCAGTTGCAGCAGAGAACCACTCATTACTGTCATTTTAAAAGTATGTGTTTGTTTTAAGGTACATGTGTTCATGTGTAAGGGATAATGTACATCCAGTCGGTTGTTATCGCAGAATAAACCCCAACGCGGAGGGGTCTTGCATCACTCTGAAGGGGTTTATTCTGCGATAACCGGCTGGGTGTACATTATCCCACTTATTACACGGCTACTAGTCTCAAATAAATAATTATTAGACACAAAATATTGTCTTGAGATTAAATATTGTATTAGCTCTTCCGCAAAGCTTCCGCAAAGAAATACAGTTCCAACCTGCTTTAAGCCTTTATCTATTGCTGAAGATTTTGCCACATGCCCTTGCTAAATGTTGAAAATGAATGCTGAAAGGGTTAGTTCACCCAAAAATGAAACCAAGCCTATGACTTACTCACCTTCAAGTTATCATAGGTGTATATGACATTCTTCTTACAGACAAATACAATCTGAGATATTTAAAAAGTCCATGGATAATCCAAGCAGTAGCCTAGTTGTAGTTGTGTTTGAAGTCCGTCAAATATCGTGCTCCACGTGGCTCCGATGGGTTAATAGAGCCTTCTGATTCGAATCGATGCGTTTGTGTAAGAAAAATATCTATATTAAAAACGTTATAAAGGAAACCTGCCTTGAAGTCTTCCATTGAAACCCACTGCTGTTTAAGCCACAAGATGGCGTCAGCGTTAAGCATAGAAGTAGTACCGGTCAAGTAACTCGTAGTACCCGTATGAGCGGGTGTTATCTGGAAATAACATACTGCTGGAATGCGCGATTGACCAATCAGAATCAAGTATTTCACAGAGTCGTGTAATAAACGTGCTTAAAACATTTACTTGCATATAGATATTTGAAATAAATGATGGTTAACAACGTGCTTATTCCAGGTTTTTAAATGTTCCCTTTAAAACATATTTTCAGGTCTTATGGTAATTGTAATGTAATACTATTGCAAAATCATACCTCAAATTAACAAATTATGGGATAAACCTTGACAAAATGTGATGTGTTTAATATTTAAGTTTAAATATGATTGAACAATATTTGTCAGCAATATGAGCCAATGAGTGCTCTTCTGCTGCCCTGTGGTGGTTTTATGGCAATTGTAGGGAATATGTAGCTACTAGGCATATTTTCCATGTTAACTCCTTTTAACGTGTTTACACACATACACATTTTGTTGCAGGCGTGATTGATGTGTTCAAGCAAGGGCCCAGAGAGGTCTTTCCCACCTGAGTTTAACCGTGGTGGGACTTTTCTTTCCCAAATTGTGAGCAATTTTTTTTTTACTGGGGATATGATGTCAGCAGTGGCCGCCATATTGAATCACACCCACTGGTTTTTGAGTGAAAAAATCTTGGACTAGTTAGCGAAAGTAGGTTTTTGACATCATTTTGAATAATTAATAAAAAACTTGATTAACAACAGTGCTTCTTAAGACAAAATTGTTCAGTATGAGATTTATCAAATTATATGCATATTGTGTGGATCTGTGTAACATCACGTGATTACAGAGCCGTAAAACTTGTTAGCACCAACTACAGGCTGATTTCTTTCTTACAGTCCTCTAGGGCAGGGAAGTCCCCAGAAAATTTTAGAGAATAAAAAAACAAAGCAAAAATGGATAAAGTCTACTGAATATTCTAATTGTTTCATTTCTAAATGTGTCTCTCCTTTCTTGCCATATAAGTTCTAGAATTGTATATGTTTTTGTGTCTTTAGTGAGTTTTTCTCACTATAGTCCCCTTTATCTTTCTCACTGGGGTTGTAAGGCAGTTTTCTTAACATAGTATGTATGCTGACACATGACACGCAACCTGAGTGGTTCCCTATCATTCAGTCACTCTGAATAACGTCAGTGACTGCCGAATGGGGGTCCCAATTTAATCACGCCACTCAGCCGTCTTCTAGTGCCCAGAGCCCTGGCGTATGACTAGTATGGCCGAAGGCCTCCCACTTATCCCAGGAGATACCAAGGTACTCTGGGAGGCATATTCCAGGGAGATATGCACCAAAAGTGCCAAAGGTGGATTTTTAACCCCAGGGGGCAGCAAGCTTGCCAAGGGAAGATACTAGCTCAGGGAGGCTTACGGTGGAAATACACATGGGTGTCGCCCGGAGGGGGAACCATGCACATGGGGGCACCTGGCCGGACACGAGTGTCTGGGCTAGATAGGGCAGACTTACTGGCGTCTTTGTCGTCAGTGCTGGAGGAGCTCAGGGCTTCCCGGGAAGCTCACCTGAGAAGAATATTGCACGTATCCAGTCCGTGGAGTGGAATGGCGAGCAAGCGAAGACACCTGAGCCTAGTTCATTACCGGCCACTTGTAGAGGCGAGTACATAGCTGCTGCTGTGGCCGCGCGGGAGCAGGGGGGAAGCCGCTGGATGGCGTCCTCAGCGGCATGCAGGCTGAGGAGACTGTGCCGGCGGCGCTTTAGGTGCAGCAGCTGGCCGCCGGGGCAGTATATGTTTAATGTCCTCAGTCTGCTTCTGGGCGGCTGAGAACTGTTGGGCGAAGCTCTCAACCGTGCCGCCGAATAGCCCATCCTGGCATATGGGGGCGTCGAGGAAACGTGTTCGCTCGGCGTCCCGCATATCGGCCAAGTTGAGCCATAGATGTCTCTCCTGGACCACTGTTGTGGATATCACCTGTCCAGGGAGCGTACAGTGACCTTCGTCGCCCAGAGGGCGATGGCGGTCACGGCAAGTAGCTCATCTCTGAGGCCTGGGTCAGCTCCACCCTTGCCTCAGAGCTCCTAATGCACTTCCGGGAAGAAAGGAATTGGGGGCGTGGCAGGACACCCAGACGCAGCGCTCCTGACGCGGCGCTCCTTAAAACCAATCGTCCAGCCGCGAACGCTCAGGTTGAGGTGGGGGATTCAACTCCAACCCAAGCGCCGCAGCTGCCCAGGCAAGCATGGCTGTCAGCTCTGGGTCCGACGTGGGCAATGCTGGCCCACCCGAGGACGGCAGCACAGCCGAATCATCATCCTCAGAGGACTCTAGCCCACCTTGAGATGCGGCGATCGACATCTCGATCTGACATCCCATCAGAAAGTGGCAGAGACCGATCGCACCCAGAAGCACACTGGTGAGACATCCTGAAAAGGACGTGTCATGTGTGAGCTCTTTTAGTGAGAGGATTAACCTCGCAGTCGATGCCAAAGCACCCAGGGACCACACACCAGCTGGATACCGGATCGTCAGATCAGCAGGCAGGAAGTATGCGATCACTGGAACATGCCGTTGACACCAACACCGACTGGAAGGTATTGTCGTCTCTAATGTAACACTTGGCTCCGAAGCAGAAACATAATGTGATCATGCCAGCTACTTCCTTATATACCCACGTGGGTAGGGGGAGTTACGCATGCAAATCTTGCATGCCCATGGCATTGGCACTGCCATTGGGCGTTTTCTAGATCTTGAATTTGATAGGCTTCTAAGCAAAACCCCCATTTGTCAGTCACTGACGTTACTCGGAGTGACTGAACGAAAGGGAACCATTTTTCCCGCCCCTTGGATTGAGCCCTGTCAATGGTGAGTTTCCAGACCAAACATCTTGATGTGGGTTTGGCTTGTGCGGTCAGATAAACACATAAATTGCTCTGGGGCACATGTGTCCCCTGGATTTTTAGTGGCTGAGGAAACGAGAAAAAAATATTAATTATTAAAACGTCAAAAAGTGAGTAATTTATTTTTGTGCAACAAATGGAACTGCAAACAGTTTTCAAACCGGTTTCCAAAACACTTCCCCCATCTGTGGACAGAAGCTCAGGTCTGACTTACGGCAGTTAATCTCATCTGAGTTGTCTTGGCAGTCATTATGCCCATCACAACGCCACAGTTTCAGAGCACAGCGGCCGTTCTGACACTTAAACTCATTGGGTCCACAAGGAGATGGAGTTCCTGTGAAATTACAAAACAAAGTTATATAATAAATGCAGCGAATAGACTGGTTATAAATAAGTGGTTTCTTTTCTGTGGTGTAAAAAAATGTTTGTCCTACCACACTCAAATTCGTCGCTTCCATCAGTGCAGTCCATTTCGCAATCACATATGTAATCCCTTGAGATGCACTGATGTAATCCCTGTATGTTCTGGCAGGTGGCCTGGTCTGCACGGCACGGTCCCGGGCCAGGTGGGGGTCTGGTTTTGGGAGGCATAGGTGAAGTAAAATGTACACCTTTGAAAATAAAAAATGAAAATGCAATCAAATTAAATGCATGTTAATAACTTACAGAAAACCGGCAAAAATTAATCCATTATGTTTTCAGATGTGCAAAGCATTGAATATACATTACAAAAAAAGTAGCTTTAGGTGTAGCTTTATGCTATCAAGAACGCTGCTGTTCCATTAGCAGAGTACCGGACTTTTGTCCTCCCATCTTCGGGAGTTCACTGCAGCTCAACGCACCTATTTTGCTTCAAATGCTCGCTTTATGTGTGCGTCCAATCTGTTAATGTACATCAGAGAGGAAAAAGGTTGTTTTTTGCATTTTCAGCTCATTTCTCATGGACATTTTTTTTCCATTCCATATTCCTTTTTTTTACCTTTTAAACTTTAATACCCCTATTGATGGCCCAATCTCTGTAAAAGTTTGCATGTTTCTTTAGAATAATATAGGTGCAAATATTTAGTTAATTTTGTGAAGTTCTTTACAGGGCAGACCATTTTTCAGTCATTTATATGTAATTTTGCAATTACATATAAATGCAGCATTTTTGCTGGTCCCTGCTCCTAATCCAAGATGGCAGAAAATGTTGGTCTTGTATTTTTTGTTTCTTGTTTGGAAAAGGCATCTTTTAAATATAATTTTAACATTGAGAATTACAACATATAGACTTACAAACCATACTGAGTGAATTATTGTGTTCTGCCATGGAATTTACTTGCTTATTCCTGGTATTTTGGACCGTTGGATCTCTGCACGACTGACTCACAGTTTGCGTCATTCTTTCGAACAGCAATCTGTGAGTTTTGCCTTAAATGGGTGAAAGAAACCTCAAAAAAATATCTGATTGACATTGAGGCACAGTACTTATTGGTGATTGTTTTTAAAATGGATTTACTAGAGTCTTTATGTGTAGCTTAGCTAGTTGTATGCTAGTAGACATTTTGTGCCTTGGCCTACACTACATGGACTTTTATTTTGGGTCATCCAGCTCTAGCCTCATCCCCACTCCACTCCACTAAACAGCTAGTTTCCAATTGTTTTAAACGTAGAATTTGTTATTAGCCATGACACGCAACTAGCCACAGGAAATTAATGTTAATTAATTAAAATCAATTTGTGGGTCAGGTCAACTGATGCTGGCATTGTTGTTTTATCTGAAACCTGGCTGACTAAATCTATCCTTGATAGAGATATTGGCATGGCATCGATGGTTATAATGTGTATCATTCAGATCACCCAAAAATGGTGAAGGTGTTGCTATTTATAGCAAATGCAAATTCAAGTCCAGTTTATTGCTATCAAAATCACTGTGTAAACAATTTGAGTTTTGGCCTTAAATCTTGAAGTCTCATAAGACCACCAAATCAGGTTGGTCACAATCACCATTTTAGAGAGAAATAGTAAAGGTGAATGCAAATATGAACAAGTTCTCTGTTTAGGATTAGAACGAACCCTAGCTGTCTTTGGTGACATGAATGATTACGTTGTGTTATCTGTCCATTATCATATAAAGCCCACCCTGACAATTTTGATTGGTTCCGTACAGTTTCTGTTCGGGCATAATTAATCCTCAATGGAACAAGTCCAGACTGAATTGCCCGAACTGAAATGTTGTGGGCGGGGATAAATTCGGCTGGCATCCAGGCTAGTGACTCGGAGTAATTGTTCTAGAAACCATCAGGAAACAGCGGCAAGAAGAACATACGTGGAAATGTTTACTTTAGTAAACTTGACCAAAACCACACTATGAAGTTGCCAGTATGGAGCTTGTACTAATGCTGTATTTTAATACCGCATAGCATATTTTGCAAGCAACTTCATCATCCTTTCTGTCGAAATGGTCCCACACAGTAGACCTACTTACTTACTTCTTTTCCATTGCTTAATTTTGCGAAATATGTCTGTGTAGGCATGTGTGGTTGCAAGTGTTGACGCGCCCCTTGAGTTAACAAATACAGCACATTTTCTTTAATAACCATGCAGTAAACAATGTAAAAATGAAAAAAATACCCTTTAAACGATATTTTAAACAATATGAGCATCCCTAATATAAATAATTTATTATAATGATAAAAAATAATAATTTCACAACAAGAATTAAGGGTAGGGAATATCCCTGGCTTACTTCTGAGATTTCTAATTTGCTCCACGAGAGAAATGTAGCCTGGACAAAAGGAAGGAGATCGGATACTGATGCTGATTGTTTTGTTTTCAAAAACACGGTTTGAGAAAAGCTAAAGCTGAGTTTTATTTATCTGAAACCACAGAGAATAAATGACACCTTTATTACTGCCTACAAAACTTCCAATTTTAGCTCCTTCTCCTTCTCGCTGATGTTCATAAAGCCATGAAACAATTGAAATCCTCGAAAACCTGCAGGCCCCGATCACTTAGAACCTTTCTTTTTAAAATTAGCTGCAGATATCCTAGCTGAACCTATCTTTTTAATCAGTCACTGGTCATAAACAAAATTCCCAAGGTATGGAAGTCTGTGTATTTTTTACCACTTCTAAAAAGAAGTGACCCTACTATGCCAGATAATTACAGACACATTTCCAAACTTTTAGCTTTGGCCAAAGTGTTAGAATCTTTAATTGGTGACAAGTGAAAGAGTATTTAAGAGATCATTTTGTGGCAAGCAGCGAGGCGAGGGACCGTGAGAGCGGGCCGGTGGCAAGTGATGATGAGCGCCAGCTGCGCAACACACCGGTCTCGTCTCACCATGGTGGAGTGACGGAAGTATAAAAGGAGGAGCAAAGACAGTAGAAGACGAGAGAGGACCAGGCCAGGATTTTACATTGAGTTTTGTTTATGTTTTGTTATGTGTGTGCGGGCAGTCGTCCGTGAGGGGCTGCCCGCGGTTAACTTTCGTTTTGTTTGTTTAATTGATTAAAGTTGTTGAATGTTCGCTGGTTCCCGCCTCCTTCCTTCCCATTTCTATGAACGTTATTACACATATTTAAATTAAACGCGAGAATAAGACACAATAATGCTCAAACCTGTAATGTGCAGCAGGATCAGGATCAGAGGTAAGAGTCTGGAGTTCATGTTCTTCACTTTCTGTAAATTTAGATTCAGTGAAAGACAAACAATTCAGGGAAATTCAGGTCAGAATCATGAACCCAGTAACACACTTCAGAAAGTGATGCTTAAAAATACATTTTTTAATGTAGTTTAAATTAAAGATTATACTTACCTAAAATGACATGTTGCTGTTGTTCTCTGGTTTTAGTTGTAGTTGTACTGTCTCTTTTAAAAGCTGTGCAGACTCTATGATCTTATTTCCTTCCCTTTTCTAACACACTCATACCATAGCACCGCCTCAGGCTGTGCATGCTGAATGGCTTATCTTACTGTTGACCATGCGATAGCCTGCGTCTGAAAGTGTTGCGCTCGAGGCTCGTCGCCTTTACTTAAGGCAGTTTGTCTAATCTCTGCCTCTCTGTTAATGTGGCTGCCAAGGCACCGCACAAGATGGATGCTTGGAATGATGTTAGCAAGTCGGAGCACATGGAAAGTGAGCAGACAGATTATGATTCCTTTCTCTCTCTCCCGCTCTCTCTTGCGTCCGCACTTTCGAAAACGACGACAACCCTGTTCTATTCATCCATGACAAAATGCGGCCTAGCCCAGAAGTTTGTGATTTGATTTCTATTGGCTGTGGCCTCTTTGATGATGATGTTTTATCTACAGTGGCTTCTGATTATGAGGCTCGTGGGGGAAATTGGTACTATTGTGACTATTCACATGACAGGAAAAAGGAAGTGGACTTGAATAAAGCAAGCAGCATGGCAAACGAAAAGGGGGTGGCCATTCAAGGCGACCAAGGGGATAATCACCAGAAAGGAGGATTGAGGAGTTTACTCTGTAGACTTTCCTTTCCATCACTTTTTGGGATTATCACTTCCGTGGACTGTGTATAGCAGAGCTGGGACAAAGTCATTGTTATGCAAGTCACAAGTAAGTCTCAAGTCTTTGCCCTCGAGTCCCGAGTCAAGTCGAGTCAAAGATGAGGCAAGTCTCAACTCGAGTCCAAAGTCCTACCATTTTAGTTTTGTTTCACTTCAAGTCATCTGACATTTACATTTACATTTATGCATTTAGCAGACACTTTTATCCAAAGCGACTTACAACTCAGGAGTACAGGAAGCGATCCGTCAAGAAGGAGCAAAGAACCACAAAAAGTGCCCCAAATACCAAGATTTGTATACTGCTCAGAGTAGCAAAAAAACGAAAAGGGAAGAAGAAAAGAGAAATAGAGGAGGAAGAGGTTTTTTTATTTTTATGTAAGATTAAGTGCTCATGGAAGAGATGAATTTTTACCTGTCTTTTGAATAAAGCGAGTGATTCTGTCGTGCGTATGGAGGACGGAAGATCGTTCCACCAACCAGGAACAATGAAAGAAAAAGTCCTGGAGAGGGATTTCATGCCTCTCTGTGATGGTACCACAAGCCTTCGCAAATTAGCTGAGCGAAGGCTTCTGGTGGGGGTGTAGACTCGTAGGAGTGACTCGAAGTAAGTATGTGGGTGCTGAGCTTTGGCCAAAGTGTTAGCATGAGCCATTTTGGGCTCATTGGATACAAGACGTGCCACAGCGTTTTGGATCATTTGCAGTGGTTTGATTGCACAAGATGGAAGTCCGGCCAGAAGTGCATTGCAATAGTCAAGTCTAGAAATTACCAGGGCTTGGACTAGAAGCTGTGTTGCATGCTCCATAAGGAACGGTCTGATTTTCCTGATGTTGTGCAATGCAAACCTGCATGACCAAGCTGTCTTTGAGATGTGGTCTTTGAAGGACAGCTGGTCATCAAAGATCTTACCACAGAAATAAAAAGTATACAAATCATGTATGTCTGTAAGATTTTTATTTATTTAAACCTCTTTTTATACAATGACATTAAGCAAATATAGTAAAAAAAATAAATAAATTTTCACAGAAAATGCTTGTACTTCAACAGCATATTGCACTGGAACAATGCACAGCAGCTTCAGTCCTGTATTGCGTTGACCTCATATCGCAAAACAGTTCAACTTTCAAATAGACATGGGTCCTTTTAGCCTAAACTTAGGCCATTATGGGAATATTGTTTAGCTTATTTTTGGTTTAATTTGGTTTACTTTAATTATTTAATTTATTCAATTATTTTGTTTTGCTATACTTTTCATGCCAGCTTGCCATGCCCCCCCCCCTCCCTATGCTTTCTTATGACTTTTGAAGCAGTGAAAATATTCTTAAAATTGCATACACTGAAACTGAAATATTATCGTATACCGTAGTGTATAATAGACAATGAATATTAACACAACAACATTGATATCAGTAAAAAGTAGTTTCAAATTGTAACAATAACGAGACTCGGGGAATCATTTATTTAAATGGGACTCATATTCATGAGTCTATAATGTGATTGCTGGTTGTACATTAGTTATTAACTTTATAACAGGACTTTTAATCCTGTTATTATCAAAGTCGATTTCAGTCATCCAGATTTTCCTCTCGTCTCGCGAGTGGAAAATGGGATTTCTTCATCGAGTATCAATCTTACAAACTCAAAGAAATATTAATCTGTTTGATCAGGACAAATAATATTTCATAAGTTTGTACAATTTGTATTACTGAAATAGTAACACAAAATCAAGCTTAATTTGTAGCTAAGATATGAAGTTAGCGCAAGTTCTGCCAGGAAGACTCAATCGTTACGTCACTAATTACCTTCTCATCTATCCAATCACATCCTTTACCGGAGCATATAAAGGTTGTACTTACTCATGTTTGAGTTCGCAGATACTACCGCTTCAGCATGGTGCGCACATGCTGACGCCGACAGTTAGTTGACCATCTCGTCTTGTCATGGGTGATCAATGGGTCTTATATAAAGTAACAACTCGCAATACAGTAGCGGTTAAGTCCTCGTCAGCAATCATTTCCTTGGGCTGTCGCGGCAATAGACGCTCGTTCCTTCTAAGGAGAGCAACTTGCGTTCTGATTCAGACAATCACATTCACGGAAGTCTATATGTGCATGTTATCTAAAGATACGTCTGCGCTCTTCATCACCATTCTGGCGTCCTACATCAGCATTCATCACTGGGATATGGTTATGTATTTTCAAAGACGATCTGGTGTAGTATCGCTCTCTTTTTCATTGTTGCAAGCATGCATTTCAGACGCACACGCATAGGACGCAGCACCTGCTCGCACAACGCGATCAGTCCTGTTGTTTGTTTGTGTGTAAACTGACCATTTAATGCCTCGAAAACAGTCTATCATTAATAATCGTTTAGCTGAACAGAACAGATGGCACTGTATAATATCCCCTATCAGTCTCCCCACGAATGCGTGGTAATCTCACGGGGTTTAAAGTAACATGCACCTATTTTATCCGGGCTTCAGGACGAACTAAAGCAAGCCGAATCACGGATCGGCTCAGCATTATGAGATTGCTGAGGTAAATTAACACGTAATGTGCTCTGAGTAGTTCTTAAAAGTACAGCACCGACATCTCTACATGGATATTCCATCTAACGTTACTTCGGTTCTTGCAAGCAGTAAGTGGCATACAACACACAATTTAAACTGATAAAATACTGTCAGGTAATTTGGGCTGTCATCCTGTAGTTCATGCAGACATGTTTCGCTCAAATTTTCAAGGGTGTTGAAGAAAACGTCTTGCATCATTTACACTGCTTTCTTGTTATGAGGAAGAAACATAGCGAATGTGCTCCTCGAAGATGCTCTTTATTGCTTTATAAACGTACGCATTAACCTCTTATGGTCCGCCAGGATGTGGTCGTGCTGAAGCTCTCTTTGCTTGTATTAGCTCAAAATTACTATCAGATGTAAGTAATTACCTTGACAAACCATACATCACTACAAAGATCTAAGAATAAAGTTTATTTTAATTTCACCTCGGTTTTATTCTCAACTTATAGCGTTAACATGTGCCAGGAGTAATGACTGCGATGATCGGCGTCTTGTGACTTATAATGCGCGTCATGGTCGTCATGAGGATCCCGACTAGTAGTACTTTATTGTTCAGCTAAGCTGAAAATTGATCTTTGGTCTCGCCACACAATCACAGAACAATTTACAGTACACAAAATCCAATAAATACATCTAACAATACAATACATCCCCAATGACAAAATTAAAATATTCACATTTCTTACCTCTTATTCAAAAGACTTATAGCGTTGGTACAAAAACATCCCTCAGGGCTTCTAGTTCAAATGCGTGCAGATGTGGAGAAATATCACTAGATTCTCTTATGTCTGAGTCAATTTTTACAGAGGAGTTATATTTATTCAATCTTATCCAAAATCTGTGCTTCCATCATTGAGTGATGTTGTACTATGTTTTTAGCTCATACTGGCAGCTGGAGGGTGCTGGCAAGCTGTACTACTGAACATTTAGTCATATATGAAGAACAGACAAACATGCAATATTCCAGGAACTCCCTGGCATAAACAAACCTTGCAGAGATCGCTATGCAGATAGACACGTTCGAAGACAACAAACTCACAATCGCGACAATATATGGTTGTTCTGTTTTCTTTATGCCATGTTGGGTGTTTCAGTAATATATTATTTATAATGCAATGATATTCAAATAGCTTTCATCAGCTACATCAGTACATTTTCTGTCAGATGCACTAGGACACAGTGCTTCAATTATAAAAAAACGCATACGTGTATTCTCGCTTGCATTTACAGCGCAAAAGTCGGTTAAGGTTCACATCAAAACAAGGTTCAACTGGTTATTAGATAGCAACACTAATTTTCTTCTGTACACAAATTAACCGTCTTTAATATGATAGCATCCCGTATAGCAATTAAACCACAGCGCAGAATCATAATTATCATATCTTTATGAATTTAGTAAGTGAGTGGAGGGTGCTCCCTTTATAAAATGCACGAACTGTCAATGCTTAATTGCAGCTAAAATCCTTCTCCAATGTAAAATGGTTGTCTAATCTGACCACACCGCGGTTCGAATCTGTTCTACACAGTACGAACCTGGATTTGGGTTTCTACGGCTCTGTCCCAAACGGCACACTCACGTGTACTTTTAGTCTTGTGGCCCTACAATGGCCATCTCGTGCGCATGTCCGTTGGGTCCGCGGTGCCGTAGCGTGTTCCATTCGTCATTTAAGCTTAAAAGAAGGGTGCTCGTGAGTGCCCCCTTTGCGTCTGCTATGCGGCCTGGATGCGCCCTTCAGCTGAGCCCGCAAGTTTGCGAGCTATGCAGAGGATTTCTACCCGGCAGTCAAAGCGACATTACGCAACGAAAGTGCGGACTCAGAGAAAGACAGCGAGGGTTTAGGGTGCCATTCGGGATAGGGCCAAAGATGATTACTGTATTGGTCGTTCTCATAGGTTTTACAGGGTCCAGCAGCTAGCTATGGCCATTAGCTAGTAAAGTGCCATCATATAATTATGCACTTATTTTCTGCAAGGGCATATCTTGAGGTCCTCAATAGTTTGTATATTTTGATCTAATTCTTTCACTCATCGGTCATGCTGTTCAGGTTTCTCTCTTGTGGGTTCCCTCAACAGGTTCTGATGGCTACTTTATCAAGCCGTAAGTGGAAGTCACACCAATGGTTGCAACTCCTCCAACTGCAGATACAAAGAACTATGGTTCTCCAACTCGTATATGAATAGGACATTCTCTCGGATGAGGTCGCTACAAATGCAGCTCAAACATGCAGAGTCTGCTTCCTCTATCATGGTGTTGTGTACATCGACGCCATCAGCATTATAGTACAAGCAAGTTCTGATTCAAATTGCTCAAACACTCCAACGTAAAGTAATACTTATCATGCAATCACAGGTGGTGGTATGCTTCTCGAATTACTACTGCCCACTGATCCTGTTTTCATTAGTATCTATAAGCTTCATGAACTTCTCTGTGGTCTAACATGGTCTCTGTGCAGGTGGCCTATCATAGACTTCATCTCTACTTTGCCTTTTCACCACGAGACTATGGTTGTTTTAGTTGTCTGGCTTATTCCTGTAAAGGTATTCTCCAAGCCCTTGGAGTTCCCTGCGCAAGAGGGCCCTCTGACTTGCGGAGCAGCGCTGCTGCCGATCGCAGCTGTCCCGCTCTGAGAAGCTGCGCAGGCAATTATCACAGCCTCTGCCAAATTGCGTGCAACATAGCGAATTATCGTGCAGCCCTACTCAAGATGGTTTTCTTCAGCACTTTAAACCTATAGTATGCTAAACCTTCAGGTAATTCTAAGATTAGCCATGTGTCGTAATGAGCATCAGATAAGTTACATTTTATTATCAAAGTCCTTTAATTAAATATTATACGGTAAGTATTCTTCCCTTACATCCATGATCTTTTATCTTAATGTTTGGCTAAGGTTTATATTTTCCCAATGGCGCTCCTCTCTCTCAGGCCGGGTTTTAGACCCACACCTCTCATCCGTCCTTATAAGTTGCAGTCTTTCCTCCATACCAGACATTCTTTAGGATCGGGGTAGTCACTCCAGCAGCCGAGTGCGGCATCTCTACAGCAGCCATCGAAATCCTGGGCAGATGGTCTTCTTTTGCTTTCAAGTCTGTATGAAAACTGATTCAAAAATCATCCTCGAAGCTCAGCAAGCTCTCCAATAATGGTAAATTCCTATTTAACTACTGGTGGTGGTGTTCCGAGCCGAATTGGCAGGATGTTATGTTTCAGTGGTCTTACACTATATTAAAGATGGTCTGTGGTACATATGTCCTATCAAAAGATGGTTTGTGGCCATGCGTCCTATCAGAAGTTGGCCGTTGGACATGTGTCCTGTCAAAAGATGGTTGTGGCCATGCGTCCTATCAGATGTTGGCTGTTGGACATGCGTCCTATCAAAAAATGGCTGCGGCCCACGTGTCCTATCAAAAGATGGCCTGTGGCCCATGTGTCCGATCAAAAGATGGCCTGTGGCCCATGTGTCCGATCAAAAGATGGCCTGTGGCCCATGTGTCAGACAAAAGACGGCCTGTGGCCCATGTGTCCGATCAAAAGATGGCCCATGGCTCATGTGTCCGATCAAAAGATGGCCCATGGCCCATGTGTCCGATCAAAAGATGGCCCGTGGCCCATGTGTCTTATCAAAAGATGGCCTGTGGCCCACGTGTTCTATCAAAAGATGGCCGCTGGGCTATATTCAGTACGTCACGGTAGCTGTGAATCTGGCGTCAGGGAATACGCTTGCCGGCGGTTTCGAATCTTAACCCAAAATAGTATATGGTCTAAAATCTAATTGTTTTTCTCTTTCTCTCCATTAGGAACTTCAGGAATAAGGACCCGTGAGTATACTTCATAAACTTTTCTTTGGGGGTGGGCCCCGTTCACGGTGGATCCTCCTTCCACCTATCTTTGGGGGTGAGCTGCGCCCCTGCCTCTGTATTCAGGCAGGATACGCAGATTCCGTACCCTCGGAATGCGAATTACAAATGGGGCCTATGCCAAAGAACTTGATTGCTTGCTGAGCTCCTAAATAAATGTTATTGTTACAGCATTAATTCTTCCGAGTCTTTCTGGCAGAAATGAAGTTAGCGCAAGTTCTGCCAGGAAGACTCAATCGTTACGTCACTAATTACCTTCTCATCTATCCAATCACATCCTTTACCGGAGCATATAAAGGTTGTACTTACTCATGTTTGAGTTCGCAGATACTACCGCTTCAGCACCACCATCCTCCCCACCACCACCAAGATGGGACCTTTCCTCCATCCCCCCCTACACAACCAGCCAGGCTTTCATATGATCCTCAACACCACCAGACGGCATCTCCCCTCTACCCTGAAGACTTCAGGATATCTCTCCCTCCATCCACCCCACCACCACCAGATGGCCCCCTTTCGTACTTCGCGGGGGGTGAGCTGCGCCCCTGCCTCTGTATTCAGGCAGGATACGCAGATTCCGTACCCTCGGAATGCGAATTACAAATGGGGCCTATGCCAAAGAACTTGATTGCTTGCTGAGCTCCTAAATAAATGTTATTGTTACAGCATTAATTCTTCCGAGTCTTTCTGGCAGAACTTACGTCATCAGTGACTTCAAATCCATGAGCAAGACATTCACTTCAATGTAATTATTGGATTTTAATAGACACTAGAGTATACAAAACTACGATTTCACACAGGGTAAAACATGCATATATGTGGGTAACAAAGCAAACAACATACAAGGAAAAATCTAAACTTAACGAATAAAACAAAAGTAACATAGAATGAGAGAGAGAGAGAGTGAGTGAGTGAGAGAGGGAGAGAGAGAGAGAGATTGAGAGTGAGAGAGAGAGAGAGAGAGAGAGAGAGAGAGAGAGAGAGATTGAGAGAGAGAGAGAGAGAGAGAGAGAGAGAGAGAGAGAGAGAGAGAGAGAGAGAGAGAGAGAGAGAGAGAGAGAGAGAGAGAGAGAGAGAGATGGAGACAACTTTTATCACGCAGTTCTTTCCAAGAGGCCCCAGTTAAATTCATACTATTCCCGTAAACAGGAATGGTCAAGACAACCTTTGAGCGCAGTTTGATTGCGAAATAGGATACTTGCATTTAAGTTTTAGGTGTGTAGGTCTGTTGCATTTTCTTAAGGTTCTCCTCAAGGCAATGAAGCTTGGATGGCGTTCTTAGAGGAGTTTTCCGGGCGTGATTGCTGGCGTGTCTCTCGGGCAGGTTTGCCTATCTCTCCTTGCCCGCTCTCGTGCTCAATCGTTCATCTCTTCATCCCATCTCTCAAGTTGGAAGCGCCGAAGCGTGGGTCTGTCTTTGGCGGAAGGTGCTCGCAAAGAGACATTGTGGGTCTAGGTTTTTATAGATGAAATAGGCGGATATAATTCAATCAGGAGATGAGTGGCCACAAGACCCCCTCTGTTCCTATTGAAAGCCCCCACTTCCTTGTGACTCAAACAAAGATTGGTGATTTATTAAGAGCCGATCTTTCTTTCTTTCCCCGGAAAGTGTATAGTTTCATATTGATAATTTTGTCACATATTTAAGCACCGAAATCGTCGCCGTTGGGCGTCTGCGATTCCAGTGATACCATGAACGACAGTATTGACATTCGAGAATGCAGAGATACAGAATTTACAGTTACTAGCCTACAGAAGTTGATTTTACATGCAGTAAACGTCCAAGTTACTTCAAAACATCATATAAAACATTGCATCATCACAATACATATATCTGGTACATTGAAGAGGTAATTTAATCTAAAAGTCCATATATTGCTGATCTGTGTGTTCTCAGAGCAGTTTCTCTGTGTATGTGTGTGTGTATGGGTCAGAGGTCGAAAGCAGGGGGGTTGTTTGGATGACGTGTATGCTGCAACCCAAAAGGCCTAAGGTGTCCAGGACTTTAGCACACAAAATCCTTTCTTTGGGGATTATAATGTGGCGCCTCATCAGTTAATTAGTAGTATAGTTGCAGTACAAGGGACCTCTGTAGGGTGATTACATCATCCCAGGATACGTGATTATCTGAGCTCTGGTCATTCGGTCATATGGTTAATTATTAACTCACTACCATCTCCCATTGTCGCTACAAAAAACAACATGTGAGGCTCTAAGGGATTTTCTGACATCTGTTTAATATTCTTCTCAGGTATGAAGAATACCTAGAGGGGTGGGGGGCCCAAAACAAGCCCAATATTATTATATTATTTATTATCATCAGTAAAATTTATGATTAATAATTTATCAATAAATGAGCCTGCAAAATATTAAATTAAAATCTCTTGGAGTTAAAAAAGCAAATACAGATGGGATTTTACAAAATTCTCCAAATTGAAATAAAGGCTGTTAACAGAAGAGGTTTGGAGAAGGAAAAAGAGAAAACGTGACGTGAAGGATTATGGTAACTCCAGTCGGAGTTATTGCACACATATAAGGAGCAGTGGTGAACATGGACACTGCGCACCGTAAAAAGGATAAGCCCTGCATCTCAGTGTGCAATCTGCTCTAAACAGTATTGAAAATTACTAATGTCACATAGCTACTATTTAGGATTAATATGCACTTTTTTACAGTCTATAATTGGGACAAAATGACTACAGCACTTGTATCGTTGCACTATGGCTATTAGCTGTGAGAAGACAGTGTCAGGCAATGTATTTGGACAAAACAGCGACCATAAATGTAAAGAAACTAAGTTGCTTGTCATATTTCACTAACAAGCAACCACATTTTTTCAATTAAGCCCAAAAAAACGCTACCCGCAACTCAAGATTTTTTACCGCGACTTGCCAAAAAAAGAAGCCCAAAGTCACGTGTTATACGCGGACTTGGTAGCTATGGATACTGTCAAATCAAACCAATGTGAGACTATAGTGATTGGATGTCGTGCAGGCGCACGTGCTCTCTGCATGCATACAGGTGCAGATTTTTTTCACAGATGCAGATACACTAAGCGCGGCGCGGCCGTGTGAAAAAAAAATTCCCAAGGTTTTCATGGGAAGTAGCAAGTCTTATCGAGTCATAAGGCTCAAGTCTAAAGCCTAGTTCACACTGCCCGATTTTTGCCCCGATTTTGAGTCGCCGACAGGTTTTGCGAAATCGCCGACAAATGCCCGAGATCACAGGCAAATCGGTGCTCGTGCACGCGAGTGACAATCATGCAGTGTGAATAATCAAAGATGCGATCAGAGAGAATCGCCGACGAGTCGCCGACGCCGGTGAGATATTTGGCATGTTAAATATCTGGACCTGTCGGCGATTCAAACTCCTGCTGTGTGAACAGGGTTCTGACTGAAAATTACATCGGCGATGACCGACAGCCAATGAAAGAGTGAGATACAGGGCAGCAGGACGTTCAGGGAGGAGTTATAAAGCAGAATATCAGTATTTTAATAGATATATTTACAATTCTATCAAACAGAAACAAAGGCCAAACATTTGCACATCCAGCCACAGCAGCAGCACATTACAAAATTATTTATTTACCTCAAACTGTCTTTGCAGAACACAATCCTGGCTCCCTCTTTCTCTCCAACAATTTCTTTCGCCATAATCTTTTTTTCCTTTTTCTCTACAAATCAGCGCACATACAGTTTGAAGCAAACGTTGTGCAGTTTATCATTTTAAATAACAATTCAAAGTGTCGCGCGAGAACTCCGGTCTGACGCACGTGTGATCTCGCGTTGTTTACTCGGCACATCGCACGTGTGTTTGGGAAACGTAGTTTGCGCACCGGAGAGAGAGAGAGTTGTCGGCGATTGTTCCTCTTGTTCAGTCATGCAGTGTGAACTCCTCTGTCGTCAAACCATCGTGCAGTGTGAACACAGCAGTGACTGAATGATACCCCAGATAGACATGCAGTGTGAATAGAGCTGTGACCCGACGAGTTTGAAAATCGTGCAGTCTGAACTAGGCTTAAGTGAAGTCACAAGTCATTGAGTCCAAGTTGAGTTGCAAGTCTTTGTACATTTTGTCGAGTCGAGTCCGAAGTCATCAAATTCATGACACTGGTGGACACCTACACATTGGGACTATCAACACATTGGGATACATCTGGACAGTTTTATAGTATGGCGTTGAGGACTCTATGCTTTTAACAGACTGAGGTTTCCTTAGTTTACTGTGTTGTTTTACATTTGAAGGAACTGTAGGGTAATGGGAATGGTTCAGGTAGAGTGAGAGTGTGGTGAGCAAACAGTGTCTCGGTCAGAAGACGTCAGGTAATATGGGGTGATGAATTAAGCAGGGAGAAGGCAAGAGTTGTTACAACACCAGTCACATTTATTTCAGGTTGACTTTGGTTCAATGCATTTTCTGTGTGCTGCAGAAGTGAATAAAGAAATAATACAATTAGTGACAGCGGTCAATCAACACAAGTTACACAATTATACAAATGAACATAGGAAATGTGAGTTTACAAATCATAACTAAACAGACTTGAAACAATGCAAACAGACTTCCCACATGGCTCATGGCACATGTCTGGTGCACATGTTCACAGAGGGACAGTAAATCATAATGATAGATTGACTCAAGTTAATTCAGAAAGACGCACACAGTATGCATCAGAGTGCTGGTAGAAAGTGCAAAGAATAAGCCAAAGGGTTCACAATCAATTTATAGACAACAGGTGAGGCGGGCGTGGTCAGGTGGCAGGTGGCAAAATATTCTTAAAAGAGTGAAATGGACTAAAAAAGGAATGGAATGACAGGAGTCTTTTATAGCCGCCCCGGAATTGGGATCAATTCCTCCTGAGAAAAAGACTCACTCCTCTGTCAACTCAGGAAGCAACATCAGACGTGACACTGGTCTCATGTAAATCCGACTGCCAACTTGGACGTCCACTGACCGGACACGTCCATCTCTACCAGTCGTGACGGTTGTGACATGCCCCGTAGGCCAAGAGGCCCGAGGCAGTTGTGGGTCAAAGATCAGAACAGTCTTCCCTACTTCGAGATTCTGGACTTCCCTTAGCCACTTTCCTCTGGGTTGTAAGTTAGGCAAATAGTCACGAATGAACCTGGTCGCAGCAGAAACATTCAGGCACAGAGCAGCTTTCTTCACTTCAGTGCTGTCTATGAGTGGTGATGGGTGGGCAACACTAGGGGCAACAGGCCAGCAATTTTCAGGCTTATGCAAAAAGGGTGGCCCGGTCGTCCAGCAGTTGGGTCGAGCCATAGTTTCTTGCCTCAGGTCAGGGCATCCGCTGGGTTGTTTGAACTGTCGACATATCTCCAGTCATCAAGGTCTGTGAGTTCCTGGATTTCTGTGATCCGGGTGCCAACAATGACCTTGTAGTGGCACGACTCAGATTTCAACCAGGTCAGCACTGTTGTGGAATCACTCCAAAGGATAGTTTGAGCCAATGACAAGGTAAGTTCAGACTTCAAGGTGTTAGCTAACTGTGCCCCTAATAAGGCAGCACTCAGTTCGAGTCTGGGTATTGACAGCTGTCTCTTCGGTGACACTCTGGAACCATGATGAAGGCCACGTGAATGTGATTTTGATTGTCATGGACACGCAAATAAGCCACAGCGCCATAGGCCCTTACCGCAGCATCACAGAAGACGTGAAGCTCTCGGTATATACCCGACTGGTCCGCACAAGGGGGGACATAACAGCGGGGCAATCTGATGCTAGGGAGCTCAGACAGTTCATGTTCCCACTTCAACCATTGATCTGCCAGTTCGGATGGAGTGATGGGGTCATCCTAGCCTTGTTTGGTTTTCCACAAGTCCTGTACTAGCACTTTGGCCCGGGTGGTATAAGGTAAAATATACCCTAATGGGTCATATTGACTGGCAAGAGTGCGGTAGATGAGGAGGAGAGTGGGATTCCAAATGGGTGTCACCCGGTGTTTGTATCCCAGGCTGTCAGGAATGCAGTTCCAACACAAGCCTAAGGTGGATTCTTGAGGATCAACACCTGCTTGAGAGAGCCACAAATCAGTGCTCACAGATCTCGAATCCTCCTTCGGACAGTGTGGCATGAAGTTTATCCAGCAGGGCTTTGGTTGTCGCTAAGGTGTTAAAGCTTTGCAAGCAATTGTCAACATAGAATGCTCTGAGCACGGAGATCAGCACTTCATGGTCACTCTCGCGGTGCTCCTTCGCATGAAGCTGTAGGGTGTAAATGGCACAACAAGGACTACAAGTTGTTCCAAAAGGTAACACTTGCTACTCGTAGGTCTTTGGGTGAGTTGCCTGAGCCATAGCTCGCCTGAGCAATCTGAGTAATGGCCAAACAGCAGAGAGTAGGTAAACTTGGTGGAACATCGATTTTATTTCACCACTGATGGCTACACTATGCTCACAGAAACGGAGGAGCACATCAAGAAGAGAGGGGCCGAGAGTAGGACCAGGAAAAAGGCTACAATTCAGGCTTAGACTATGAAGCTGGAAAGAGCAATTAAACACCAGTCGGTGTTTCCCACTAGATTGTTTCATAACATGATGTGGGACTAGCCAAGATTCTGACCCTGGCTGGTCATCTTTAGGATCGAGCTCTTTCACACACTCCATATCCACGAGCTTCTGAATGTCCTGGTTGTAGATCTCAATTAACTATTGGTCTTTCTTCAGTCTGTGCTCAGTTCCCCTGAGCCATGGCAATAAGGTATAAACTGAGGAGAATAACCTCAAACTGTTGTGTGCTCTAAGCAGTGGGTTAGCATACCTCAAGTCCTCACCTACTTTTTTGACGGCAGTCTTCGTCTCAAGCAATTCCAAGCAAAATTAATCTTGTTTAGATTGGGTTACCTCCTTCTCCTTACGGTGTGGGAGTCTCTGGGAGGACTGGAGATGCGATCACATAGAGTGAACAAGGCTTGTGCATTTGAAGGGGGAGATCTATGGAAGGCATTGGACGGGCCTTGGGCAGTCCATCCCAGGGCAGTATTGGTAGCTATTTCTGAGGGGCATTTTGAGCCCACTTCTGTTCTTCAGTAGCGTCCCATGGCCAAAGCCTAGCTCCCCACCGAAACCTAGCAGGTTCTAGCCTGGATGTAATGTGAACTGGAGAGTGTTTTTTCAATTGTTATTAGAGGATACTTTAGGTTGTGCACTCTTAGTCGTTTACTCACAGGCCTGTGTTGCAGTTACATGAAAGTGAGACCTTTTTGGAAAAAACTCAATTGTTATTGAAAGATTATTTAGTGAGGCCAGTAGGGTGTTTTCACATTAGCAGAATATGTGGGAGAGAGTTGTTATTGTTGGAGTACACTGTAATGCAATACAGATGGTAGCTCATTCTGATATAGACCATTTTATCAGGCCAGAACACTTCTGTTCTACTGTAGCGTCCCATAGCCAAAGGCTTGCTCCCCACCGAAACCTAGCGGATTCTAGCCTGGATGTAATGGGAACTGGAGAGTGTTTTTTCAAACACTCAATTGTTATTAGAGGATGCTTTAGGTAGGCCACTCTTAAGGGGGTCGCACACCGGATGCGGAGCTTGGCGGCACACTGCGCAGCGTCTCAGGTATCACACACCGGAAGCGCACATTCTAAAAGGATTTTAAAATGCTACGTTTATTATACATTTCCCCAAAATATGTTTAGACTTTATCCAAGCTGTTGAACTCAGAATGTAAAACAAATGTATCTTGTAGCAAAGGGTGAAATCAGTATACCGTAACGATAATGTACTTTTATATAAAGCCTTGAAATGGCGCTCTGTGGCGCGGCAGGATTTAGAACAACTTCCTGAGTCGCCGCGGACAGGCGCCGAATGCCGCCACCGGTGTGCGTACATTTATTGAAAGCAATGTGTTCGAATTTTAAAAGACGTGGCGCGCTGCCGAGCGCCGCCGAGCTCTGTATCCGGTGTGCGACCCCCTTTAGTTGTTTACCCACAGGCCTGTATTGCAGTTACATGAAAGTGAGACCTTTTTGGGAAAATAACTCAATTGTTATTGAAAGATTATTTAGTGAGGCCAGTAGGGTGTTTTCACACTAGCAGAATATGTGGGAGAGAGTTGCTATAGATGGAGTACACTGTAATGCAATACAGATGGTAGCTCATTCTGAGGGGCATTTTGAGCCCCTCAGAATGTGCTGACTCTCGATATAGACAATTTTATCAAGCCAAAATGCATCTGTTCTACTGTAGCGTCCCATGGCCAAAGGCTGGTTCCCCACCCAAACCTAGCAGGTTCTAGCCCTGATGTAATGTGAACTGGAGAGTATTTTTTCAAACACTCAATTATTATTAGAGGATGCTTTACGTAGGCCACTCTTAGTTGTTTATTCACAGGCCTGTATTGCAGTTACATGAAAGTGAGACCTTTTTGGGAAAAAAAACCTCAATTGTTATTGAAAGATTATTTAGTGAGGCCAGTAGGGTGTTTTCACATTGGCAGAATATGTGGGAGAGAGTTGCTATAGTTGGAGTAGACTGTAATGCAATACAGGTGGTAGCTCATTCTGAGGGGCATTTTGAGCCCCTCAGAATTTGCTGCCTCTCCATAAAGACCATTTTATCAGGCCGGAACACTTCTGTTCTACTGTAGCATCCCATGGCCAAAGCCTGGCTCCCCACCCAAACCTAGTGGGCTCTAACCCTGATGTAATGTGAACTGGAGAGTGTTTTTTCAAACACTTAATTGTTATTAGAGAATGCTTTAGGTAGGCCACTCTCAGTTGTTTACTCACAGGCCTGTTTTGCAGTTACATGAAAGTGAGACCTTTTTGGGAAAATAACTCAATTGTTATTGAAAGATTATTTAGTCAGGCCAGTAGGGTGTTTTCACACTAGCAGAATATGTGGGAGAGAGTTGCTATAGTTGGAGTTCACTGTAATGCAATACAGGTGGTAGTTCATACTGAGGGGCATTTTGAGCCCCTCAGAATTTGCTGCCTCTAGATATAGACAATTTTATCAAGCCAGAATGCATCTGTTCTACTGTAGCGTCTCATGGCCAAAGCCTGGCTCCCCATCGAAACCTAGCGGGTTATAGCCCTGATGTAATGTTAACTGGAGAGTGTTTTTTCAAACACTCAATTGTTATTAGAGGATGCTTTGGGTAGGCCACTCTAAGTTTATTTACTCACAGGCCTGTATTGCAGTTACATGAAAGTGAGACCTTTTTGAAAAAAACTCAATTGTTATTGAAAGATTATTTAGTGAGGCCAGTAGGGTGTTTTCACACTAGCAGAATATGTGGGAGAGAGTTGCTATAGTTGGAGTACACTGTAATGCAATAGAGGTGGTAGCTCATTCTGAGGGGCATTTTGAGCCCCTCAGAATTTGCTGCCTCTCGATATAGACCATTTTATCAAGCCAGAATGCATCTGTTCTACTGTAGCGTCCCATGGCCAAAGGCTGGCTCCCCACCTAAACCTAGTGGGTTCTAGGCTGGATGTAATGTGAACTGGAGAGTGTTTTTTCAAACACTCAATTGCTATTAGAGGATGTTTTAGGTAGGCCACCCTTAGTTGTTTACTCACAGGCCTGTATTGCAGTTACATGAAAGTGAGACCTTTTTGAAAAAAACTCAATTGTTATTGAAAGATTATTTAGTGAGGCCAGTAGGGTGTTTTCACACTAGCAGAATATGTGGGAGAGAGTTGCTATAGTTGGAGTTCACTGTAATGCAATACAGGTGGTAGCTCATTCTGAGGGGCATTTTGAGCCCCTCAGAATTTGCTGCCTCTCCATATAGACAATTTTATCAAGCCAGAATGCATCTGTTCTACTGTAGCGTCCCATGGCCAAAGGCTGGCTCCTCACCAAAACCTAGTGTGTTCTAGGCTGGATGTAATGTGAAATGGAAAGTGTTTTTTCAAACACTCAATTGTTATTAGAGGATGCTTTAGGTAGGCCACTCTAAGTTTATTTACTCACAGGCCTGTATTGCAGTTAAATGAAAGTGAGACCTTTTTGGGGAAAAAAACTCAATTGTTATTGAAAGATTATTTAGTGAGGCCAGTAGGGTGTTTTCACATTAGCAGAATATGTGGGAGAGAGTTGCTATAGTTGGAGTAGACTGTAATGCAATACAGGTGGTAGCTCATTCTGAGGGGCATTTTGAGCCCCGCAGAATTTGCTGCCTCTCCATATAGACCATTTTATCAAGCCAGAATGCATCTGTTCTACTGTAGCGTCCCATTGCCAAAGGCTGGCTCCACACCGAAACCTAGCGGGTTCTAGCCTGGATGTAATGTGAACTGGAGAGTGTTTTTTCAAACACTCAATTATTACATGATGCTTTAGGTAGGCCACTCTTAGTATTCTGCTCTTGCTTTAACTGGTTAGCGTAGCAGATAGCTAACAAAAGATCCGTGAAATAAAGACCCAGGAAACCGGAGTAGAGAGAGGCCTTTAGTAAGGATCATACTTTTTTGTAAAACTGTGAAAAAATAAAATATGGCATTACAAACTGCCCATATATACGTGAATATACAACTCAAGTCTAACAATATAGCTATCACATGAGAAAAATTTGCCATTATAATGAGACTTACAGGACTAGTAAGCATATAAGCTAACTTTAACATGGAAGTCTATGGAGAAACGCTAATCGTGATTATTATGCCAAAACAGACAATACACAAAGACTATAGCAAAGTAGCATAGTAATTCGTACAGAAATACTTACAGACTTAGACCTTCATAAACTACCAAATGCAAAGAGAAAAGAGTAACTGCTGCATGTCCTCTCCGTAGATTAGATTCAGAGGTGAACAGGAAAAACTACGGCAAGAGAGGAGGGACTAAAGTATAAAAACTCAAATGCAATACAACTTTTAACCACTAGATGTCTCTAATGCCGCACAAAGTGGGGGCAGAACACTGGATGTAATGTGAACTGGAGAGTGTTTTTTCAAACACTCAATTGCTATTAGAGGATGCTTTAGGTAGGCCACTCTTAGTTGTTTATTCACAGGCCTGTATTGCAGTTACATGAAAGTGAGACCTTTTTGAAAAAAACTCAATTGTTATTGAAAGATTATTTAGTGAGGCCAGTAGGGTGTTTTCACATTAGCAGAATATGTGGGAGAGAGTTGCTATAGTTGGAGTACACTGTAATGCAATACAGGTGGTAGCTCATTCTGAGGGGCATTTTGAGCCCCTCAGAATTTGCTGCCTCTCCATATAGACCATTTTATGAAGCCAGAATGCATCTGTTCTACTGTAGCGTCCCATGGCCAAAGGCTGGCTCCCCACCGAAACCTGGCGGGTTCTAGGCTGGATCCAACTGGAGAGTGTTTTTTCAAACGCTCAATTGCTATTAGAGGATGCTTTAGGTAGGCCACTCTTAGTTGTTTATTCACAGGCCTGTATTGCAGTTAAATGAAAGTGAGACCTTTTTGAAAAAAACTCAATTGTTATTGAAAGATTATTTAGTGAGGCCAGTAGGGTGTTTTCACATTAGCAGAATATGTGGGAGAGAGTTGCTATAATTGGAGTAGACTGTAATGCAATACAGGTGGTAGCTCATTCTGAGGGGCATTTTGAGCCCCTCAGAATTTGCTGCCTCTCCATATAGACCATTTTATCAAGCCAGAATGCATCTGTTCTACTGTAGCGTCCCATGGCCAAAGGCTGGCTCCTCACCGAAACCTAGTGGGTTCTAGGCTGGATGTAATGTGAAATGGAAAGTGTTTTTTCAAACACTCAATTGTTATTAGAGGATGCTTTAGGTAGGCCACTCTTAGTTTATTTACTCACAGGCCTGTATTGCAGTTAAATGAAAGTGAGACCTTTTTGGGGAAAAAAACTCAATTGTTATTGAAAGATTATTTAGTGAGGCCAGTAGGGTGTTTTCACATTAGCAGAATATGTGGGAGAGAGTTGCTATAGTTGGAGTAGACTGTAATGCAATACAGGTGGTAGCTCATTCTGAGGGGCATTTTGAGCCCCTCAGAATTTGCTGCCTCTCCATATAGACAATTTTATCAAGCCAGAATGCATCTGTTCTACTGTAGCGTCCCATTGCCAAAGGCTGGCTCCTCACAGAAACCTAGTGGGTTCTAGGCTGGATGTAATGTGAAATGGAAAGTGTTTTTTCAAACACTCAATTGTTATTAGAGGATGCTTTAGGTAGGCCACTCTTAGTTTATTTACTCACAGGCCTGTATTGCAGTTAAATGAAAGTGAGACCTTTTTGGGAAAAAAAATCTCAATTGTTATTGAAAGATTATTTAGTGAGGCCAGTAGGGTGTTTTCACATTAGCAGAATATGTGGGAGAGAGTTGCTATAGTTGGAGTAGACTGTAATGCAATACAGGTGGTAGCTCATTCTGAGGGGCATTTTGAGCCCCTCAGAATTTGCTGCCTCTCCATATAGACCATTTTATCAAGCCAGAATGCATCTGTTCTACTGTAGCATCCCATGGCCAAAGGCTGGCTCCCCACCGAAACCTAGTGGGTTCTAGGCTGGATGTAATGTGAAATGGAAAGTGTTTTTTCAAACACTCAATTGTTATTAGAGGATGCTTTAGGTAGGCCACTCTTAGTTTATTTACTCACAGGCCTGTATTGCAGTTAAATGAAAGTGAGACCTTTTTGGGGAAAAAAACTCAATTGTTATTGAAAGATTATTTAGTGAGGCCAGTAGGGTGTTTTCACATTAGCAGAATATGTGGGAGAGAGTTGCTATAGTTGGAGTAGACTGTAATGCAATACAGGTGGTAGCTCATTCTGAGGGGCATTTTGAGCCCCTCAGAATTTGCTGCCTCTCCATATAGACCATTTTATCAAGCCAGAATGCATCTGTTCTACTGTAGCGTCCCATTGCCAAAGGCTGGCTCCACACCGAAACCTAGTGGGTTCTAGCCTGGATGTAATGTGAACTGGAGAGTGTTTTTTCAAACACTCAATTGTTATTAGAGGATGCTTTAGGTAGGCCACTCTTAGTTGTATACTCACAGGCCTGTATTGCAGTTACATGAAAGTGAGACCTTTTTGAAAAAAACTCAATTGTTGTTGAAAGATTATTTAGTGAGGCCAGTAGGGTGTTTTCACACTAGCAGAATATGTGGGAGAGAGTTGCTATATTTGGAGTACACTGTAATGCAATACAGGTGGTAGCTCATTCTGAGGGGCATTTTGAGCCCCTCAGAATTTGCTGCCTCTCGATATTGACAATTTTATCAAGCCAGAATGCATCTGTTCTACTGTAGCGTCCCATGGCCAAAGGCTGGCTCCTCACCGAAACCTAGTGGGTTCTAGGCTGGATGTAATGTGAAATGGAAAGTGTTTTTTCAAACGCTCAATTGCTATTAGAGGATGCTTTAGGTAGGCCACTCTTAGTTGTTTATTCACAGGCCTGTATTGCAGTTACATGAAAGTGAGACCTATTTGGGGAAAAAAACTCAATTGTTATTGAAAGATTATTTAGTGAGGCCAGTAGGGTGTTTTCACATTAGCAGAATATGTGGGAGAGAGTTGCTATAGTTGGAGTAGACTGTAATGCAATACAGGTGGTAGCTCATTCTGAGGGGCATTTTGAGCCCCTCAGAATTTGCTGCCTCTCCATATAGACCATTTTATCAAGCCAGAATGCATCTGTTCTACTGTAGCGTCCCATGGCCAAAGGCTGGCTCCTCACCGAAACCTAGCGGGTTTTAGGCTGGATGTAATGTGAAATGGAAAGTGTTTTTTCAAACACTCAATTGTTATTAGAGGATGCTTTAGGTAGGCCACTCTTAGTTTATTTACTCACAGGCCTGTATTGCAGTTATATGAAAGTGAGACCTATTTGGGGAAAAAAACTCAATTGTTATTGAAAGATTATTTAGTGAGGCCAGTAGGGTGTTTTCACATTAGCAGAATATGTGGGAGAGAGTTGCTATAGTTGGAGTAGACTGTAATGCAATACAGGTGGTAGCTCATTCTGAGGGGCATTTTGAGCCCCTCAGAATTTGCTGCCTCTCCATATAGACCATGTTATCAAGCCAGAATGCATCTGTTCTACTGTAGCGTCCCATTGCCAAAGGCTGGCTCCACACCGAAACCTAGTGGGTTCTAGGCTGGATGTAATGTGAAATGGAAAATGTTTTTTCAAACACTCAATTGCTATTAGAGGATGCTTTAGGTAGGCCACTCTTAGTTGTTTATTCACAGGCCTGTATTGCAGTTACTTGAAAGTGAGACCTTTTTGAAATAAACTCAATTGTCATTTAAAAATTATTTAGTGAGGCCAGTAGGGTGTTTTCACACTAGCAGAATATGTGGGAGAGAGTTGCTATAGTTGGAGTAGACTGTAAGGCAATACAGGTGGTAGCTCATTCTGAGGGGCATTTTGAGCCCCTCAGAATTTGCTGCCTCTCCATATAGAAAATTTTATCAAGCCAGAATGCATCTGTTCTACTGTAGCGTCCCATTGCCAAAGGCTGGCTCCACACCGAAACCTAGCGGGTTCTAGCCTGGATGTAATGTGAACTGGAGAGTGTTTTTTCAAACACTCAATTGTTATTAGAGGAAGCTTTAGGTAGGCCACTCTTAGTTGTTTACTCACAGGCCTGTATTGCAGTTACATGAAAGTGAGACATTTTTGAAAAAAACTCAATTGTTGTTGAAAGATTATTTAGTGAGGCCAGTAGGGTGTTTTCACACTAGCAGAATATGTGGAAGAGAGTTGCTATATTTGGAGTACACTGTAATGCAATACAGGTGGTAGCTCATTCTGAGGGGCATTTTGAGCCCCTCAGAATTTGCTGCCTCTCGATATAGACAATTTTATCAAGCCAGAATGCATCAGTTCTACTGTAGCGTCCCATGGCCAAAGGCTGGCTCCACACCGAAACCTAGTGGGTTCTAGGCTGGATGTAATGTGAAATGGAAAGTGTTCTTTCAAACACTCAATTGTTATTAGAGGATGCTTTAGGTAGGCCACTCTTAGTTTATTTACTCACAGGCCTGTATTGCAGTTAAATGAAAATGAGACCTTTTTGGGGAAAAAAATCTCAATTGTTATTGAAAGATTATTTAGTGAGGCCAGTAGGGTGTTTTCAAATTAATCGAATATGTTGGAGAGAGTTGCTATAGTTGGAGAAGAATGTAATGCAATACAGGTGGTAGCTCATTCTGAGGGGCATTTTGAGCCCCTCAGAATTTGCTGCCTCTCGATATAGACAATTTTATCAAGCCAGAATGCATCTGTTCTACTGTAGCGTCCCATTGCCAAAGACTGGCTCCACACCGAAACCTAGCGGGTTCTAGCCTGGATGTAATGTGAACTGGAGAGTGTTTTTTCAAACACTCAATTGTTATTAGAGGATGCTTTAGGTAGGCAACTCTTAGTTGTTTACTCACAGGCCTGTATTGAAGATTCATGAAAGTCAGACCTTTTTGAAAAAAACTTAATTGTTGTTGAAAGATTATTTAGTGAGGCCAGTAGGGTGTTTTCACACTAGCAGAATATGTGGGAGAGAGTTGCTATATTTGGAATACACTATAATGCAATACAGGTGGTAGCTCATTCTGAGGGGCATTTTGAGCCCCTCAGAATTTGCTGCCTCTCCATATAGACCATTTTATCAAGCCAGAATGCATCTGTTCTACTGTAGCGTCCCATGGCCAAAGGCTGGCTCCCCACCGAAACCTAGCGGGTTCTAGGCTGCATGTAATGTGAACTGGAGAGTGTTTTTTCAAACACTCAATTGCTATTAGAGGATGCTTTAGGTAGGCCACTCTTAGTTTTTTATTCACAAGCCTGTATTGCAGTTACATGAAAGTGAGACCTTTTTGAAAAAAACTCAATTGTTGTTGAAAGATTATTTAGTGAGGCCAGTAGGGTGTTTTCACACTAGCAGAATATGTGGGAGAGAGTTGCTATATTTGGAGTACACTGTAATGCAATATAGGTGGTAGCTCATTCTGAGGGGCATTTTAAGCCCCTCTCCATTTTGCTGCCTCTCGATATAGACCATTTTATCAAGCCAGAATGCATCTGTTCTAGTGTATCGTCCCATGGCCAAAGGCTGGCTCCCCACCAAAACCTAGTGGGTTCTAGGCTGGATGTAATGTGAAATGGAAAGTGTTTTTTCAAACACTCAATTGTTATTAGAGGATGCTTTAGGTAGGCCACTCTTAGTTTATTTGCTCACAGGCCTGTATTGCATTTAAATGAAAGTGAGACCTTTTTGGGAAAAAAACTCAATTGTTATTGAAAGATTATTTAGTGAGGCCAGTAGGGTGTTTTCACATTAGCAGAATATGTTGGAGAGAGTTGGTATAGTTGGAGTAGAATGTAATGCAATACAGGTGGTAGCTCATTCTGAGGGGTATTTTGAGCCCCTCAGAATTTGCTGCCTCTCCATATAGACCATTTTATCAAGCCAGAATGCATCTGTTCTACTGTAGCGTCCCATTGCCAAAGGCTTGCTCCACACCGAAACCTAGCGGGTTCTAGCCTGGATGTAATGTGAACTGGAGAGTGTTTTTTCAAACACTCAATTGTTATTAGAGGATGCTTTAGGTAGGCCACTCTTAGTTGTTTACTCACAGGCCTGTATTGCAGTTACATGAAAGTGAGACCTTTTTGAAAAAAACTCAATTGTTGTTGAAAGATTATTTAGTGAGGCCAGTAGGGTGTTTTCACACTAGCAGAATATGTGGGAGAGAGTTGCTATATTTGGAGTACACTGTAATGCAATACAGGTGGTAGCTCATTCTGAGGGGCATTTTGAGCCCCTCAGAATTTGCTGCCTCTCGATATAGACAATTTTATCAAGCCAGAATGCATCTGTTCTACTGTAGCGTCCCATGGCCAAAGGCTGGCTCCTCACCAAAACCTAGTGGGTTCTAGGCTGGATGTAATGTGAAATGGAAAGTGTTTTTTCAAACGCTCAATTGCTATTAGAGGATGCTTTAGGTAGGCCACTCTTAGTTGTTTATTCACAGGCCTGTATTGCAGTTACATGAAAGTGAGACCTTTTTGAAAAAAAACCTCAATTGTTATTGAAAGATTATTAAGTGAGGCCAGTAGGGTGTTTTCACATTAGCAGAATATGTGGGAGAGAGTTGCTATAGTTGGAGTAGACTGTAATGCAATACAGGTGGTAGCTCATTCTGAGGGGCATTTTGAGCCCCTCAGAATTTGCTGCCTCTCCATATAAACCATTTTATCAAGCCAGAATGCATCAGTTCTACTGTAGCGTCCCATGGCCAAAGGCTGGCTCCCCACCGAAACCTAGTGGGTTCTAGGCTGGATATAATTTGAACTGGAGAGTGTTTTTTCAAACACTCAATTGTTATTAGAGGATGCTTTAGGTAGGCCACTCTTAGTTGTTTACTCACAGGCCTGTATTGCAGTTACATGAAAGTGAGACCTTTTTGAAAAAAACTCAATTGTTGTTGAAAGATTATTTAGTGAGGCCAGTAGGGTGTTTTCACACAAGCAGAATATGTGGGAGAGAGTTGCTATATTTGGAGTACAATGTAATGCAATACAGGTGGTAGCTCATTCTGAGGGGCATTTTGAGCCCCTCAGAATTTGCTGCCTCTCGATATAGACAATTTTATCAAGCCAGAATGCATCTGTTCTACTGTAGCGTCCCATGGCCAAAGGCTGGCTCCTCACCGAAACCTAGTGGGTTCTAGGCTGGATGTAATGTGAAATGGAAAGTGTTTTTTCAAACGCTCAATTGCTATTAGAGGATGCTTTAGGTAGGCCACTCTTAGTTGTTTATTCACAGGCCTGTATTGCAGTTACATGAAAGTGAGACCTTTTTGAAAAAAAACTCAATTGTTATTGAAAGATTATTTAGTGAGGCCAGTAGGGTGTTTTCACATTAGCAGAATATGTGGGAGAGAGTTGCTATAGTTGGAGTAGACTGTAATGCAATACAGGTGGTAGCTCATTCTCAGGGGCATTTTGAGCCCCTCAGAATTTGCTGCCTCTCCATATAGACCATTTTATCAAGCCAGAATGCATCTGTTCTACTGTAGCGTCCCATTGCCAAAGGCTGGATCCACACCGAAACCTAGTGGGTTCTAGGCTGGATGTAATGTGAAATGGAAATTTTTTTTTCAAACACTCAATTGTTATTAGAGGATGCTTTAGGTAGGCCACTCTTAGTTTATTTACTCACAGGCCTGTATTGCAGTTACATGAAAGTGAGACCTTTTTGAAAAAAACTCAATTGTCATTTAAAGATTATTTAGTGAGGCCAGTAGGGTGTTTTCACACTAGCAGAATATGTGGGAGAGAGTTGCTATAGTTGGAGTACACTGTAATGCAATACAGGTGGTAGCTCATTCTGAGGGGCATTTTGAGCCCCTCAGAATTTGCTGCCTCTCCATATAGAACATTTTATCAAGCAAGAACACTTCGGATCTACTGTAGCGTCCCATGGCCAAAGTCTGGCTCCCCACCGAAACCTAGCGGGTTGTAGCCTGGATGTAATGTAATTGGAGAGTGTTTTTTCAAACACTCAATTGTTATTAGAGGATGCTTTAGGTAGGCCACTCTTAGTTGTTTACTCACAGGCCTGTATCGCAGTTACATGAAAGTGAGACCTTTTTGAAAAAAACTCAATTGTTATTGAAAGATTATTTAGTGAGGCCAGTAGGGTGTTTTGACGCTAGCAGAATATGTGGGAGAGAGTTGCTATAGTTGGAGTACACTGTAATGCAATACAGGTGGTAGCTCATTCTGAGGGGCATTTTGAGCCCCTCAGAATTTGCTGCCTCTCCATATAGACCATTTTATCAAGCCAGAATGCATCTGTTCTACTGTAGCGTCCCATTGCCAAAGGCTGGCTCCACACCGAAACCTAGCGGGTTCTAGCCTGGATGTAATGTGAACTGGAGAGTGTTTTTTCAAACACTCAATTGTTATTAGAGGATGCTTTAGGTAGGCCACTCTTAGTTGTTTACTCACAGGCCTGTATTGCAGTTACATGAAAGTGAGACCTTTTTGAAAAAAACTCAATTGTTGTTGAAAGATTATTTAGTGAGGCCAGTAGGGTGTTTTCACACTAGCAGAATATGTGGGAGAGAGTTGCTATATTTGGAGTACACTGTAATGCAATACAGGTGGTAGCTCATTCTGAGGGGCATTTTGAGCCCCTCAGAATTTGCTGCCTCCCGATATTGACAATTTTATCAAGCCAGAATGCATCTGTTCTACTGTAGCGTCCCATGGCCAAAGGCTGGCTCCTCACCGAAACCTAGTGGGTTCTAGGCTGGATGTAATGTGAAATGGAAAGTGTTTTTTCAAACGCTCAATTGCTATTAGAGGATGCTTTAGGTAGGCCACTCTTAGTTGTTTATTCACAGGCCTGTATTGCAGTTACATGAAAGTGAGACCTTTTTGAAAAAAAAACTCAATTGTTATTGAAAGATTATTTAGTGAGGCCAGTAGGGTGTTTTCACACTAGCAGAATATGTGGGAGAGAGTTGCTATATTTGGAGTACACTGTAATGCAATACAATTGGTAGCTCATTCTGAGGGGCATTTTGAGCCCCTCAGAATTTGCTGCCTCTCGATATAGACAATTTTATCAAGCCAGAATGCATCTGTTCTACTGTAGCGTCCAATTGCCAAAGGCTGGCTCCACACCGAAACCTAGTGGGTTCTAGGCTTGATGTAATGTGAAATGGAAAGTGTTTTTTCAAACACTCAATTGTTATTAGAGGATGCTTTAGGTAGGCCACTCTTTGTTGTTTACTCACAGGCCTGTATTGCAGTTACATGAAAGTGAGACCTTTTTGAAAAAAACTCAATTGTTGTTGAAAGATTATTTAGTGAGGCCAGTAGGGTGTTTTCACGCTAGCAGAATATGTGGGAGAGAGTTGCTATAGTTGGAGTACACTGTAATGCAATACAGGTGGTAGCTCATTCTGAGGGGCATTTTGAGCCCCTCAGAATTTGCTGCCTCTCGATATAGACAATTTTATCAAGCCAGAATGCATCTGTTCTACTGTAGCGTCCCATTGCCAAAGGCTGGATCCCCACCGAAACCTAGCGGGTTCTAGCCTGGATGTAATGTGAACTGGAGAGTGTTTTTTCAATCACTCAATTGTTATTAGAGGATGCTTTAGGTAGGCAACTCTTAGTTGTTTACTCACAGGCCTGTATTGCAGTTACATGAAAGTGAGACCTTTTTGAAAAAAACTCAATTGTTGTTGAAAGATTATTTAGTGAGGCCAGTAGGGTGTTTTCACACTAGCAGAATATGTGGGAGAGAGTTGCTATATTTGGAGTACACTGTAATGCAATACAGGTGGAAGCTCATTCTGAGGGGCATTTTGAGCCCCTCAGAATTTGCTGCCTCTCGATATAGACCATTTTATCAAGCCAGAATGCATCTGTTCTACTGTAGCGTCCCATGGCCAAAGGCTGGCTCCCCACCGAAACCTAGGGGGTTCTAGGCTGGATGTAATGTGAAATGGAAAGTGTTTTTTCAAACACTCAATTGTTATTAGAGGATGCTTTAGGTAGGCCACTCTTAGTTTATTTACTCACAGGCCTGTATTGCAGTTACATGAAAGTGAGACCTTTTTGAAAAAAAAAATCAATTGTTATTGAAAGATTATTAAGTGAGGCCAGTAGGGTGTTTTCACATTAGCAGAATATGTTTGAGAGAGTTGCTATAGTTGGAGTACACTGTAATGCAATACAGGTGGTAGCTCATTCTGAGGGGCATTTTGAGCCCCTCAGAATTTGCTTTCTCTCCATATAGACCATTTTATCAAGCCAGAATGCATCTGTTCTACTGTAGCGTCCCATGGCCAAAGGCTGGCTCCCCACCGAAACCTAGCGGGTTCTAGGCTGGATGTAATGTGAACTGGAGAGCGTTTTTTCAAACACTCAATTGTTATTAGAGGATGCTTTAGGTAGGCCACTCTAAGTTTATTTACTCACGGGCCTGTATTGCAGTTACATGAAAGTGAGACCTTTTTGAAAAAAACTCAATTGTTGTTGAAAGATTATTTAGTGAGGCCAGTAGGGTGTTTTCACACTAGCAGAACATGTGGGAGAGAGTTGCTATATTTGGAGTACACTGTAATGCAATACAGGTGGTAGCTCATTCTGAGGGGCATTTTGAGCCCCTCACAATTTGCTGCCTCCCGATATTGACAATTTTATCAAGCCAGAATGCATCTGTTCTACTGTAGCGTCCCATGGCCAAAGGCTGGCTCCTCACCGAAACCTAGTGGGTTCTAGGCTGGATGTAATGTGAAATGGAAAGTGTTTTTTCAAACGCTCAATTGCTATTAGAGGATGCTTTAGGTAGGCCACTCTTAGTTGTTTATTCACAGGCCTGTATTGCAGTTACATGAAAGTGAGACCTTTTTGAAAAAAAAACTCAATTGTTATTGAAAGATTATTTAGTGAGGCCAGTAGGGTGTTTTCACACTAGCAGAATATGTGGGAGAGAGTTGCTATATTTGGAGTACACTGTAATGCAATACAATTGGTAGCTCATTCTGAGGGGCATTTTGAGCCCCTCAGAATTTGCTGCCTCTCGATATAGACAATTTTATCAAGCCAGAATGCATCTGTTCTACTGTAGCGTCCAATTGCCAAAGGCTGGCTCCACACCGAAACCTAGTGGGTTCTAGGCTTGATGTAATGTGAAATGGAAAGTGTTTTTTCAAACACTCAATTGTTATTAGAGGATGCTTTAGGTAGGCCACTCTTTGTTGTTTACTCACAGGCCTGTATTGCAGTTACATGAAAGTGAGACCTTTTTGAAAAAAACTCAATTGTTGTTGAAAGATTATTTAGTGAGGCCAGTAGGGTGTTTTCACACTAGCAGAATATGTGGGAGAGAGTTGCTATATTTGGAGTACACTGTAATGCAATACAGGTGGAAGCTCATTCTGAGGGGCATTTTGAGCCCCTCAGAATTTGCTGCCTCTCGATATAGACCATTTTATCAAGCCAGAATGCATCTGTTCTACTGTAGCGTCCCATGGCCAAAGGCTGGCTCCCCACCGAAACCTAGGGGGTTCTAGGCTGGATGTAATGTGAAATGGAAAGTGTTTTTTCAAACACTCAATTGTTATTAGAGGATGCTTTAGGTAGGCCACTCTTAGTTTATTTACTCACAGGCCTGTATTGCAGTTACATGAAAGTGAGACCTTTTTGAAAAAAAAAATCAATTGTTATTGAAAGATTATTAAGTGAGGCCAGTAGGGTGTTTTCACATTAGCAGAATATGTTTGAGAGAGTTGCTATAGTTGGAGTACACTGTAATGCAATACAGGTGGTAGCTCATTCTGAGGGGCATTTTGAGCCCCTCAGAATTTGCTTTCTCTCCATATAGACCATTTTATCAAGCCAGAATGCATCTGTTCTACTGTAGCGTCCCATGGCCAAAGGCTGGCTCCCCACCGAAACCTAGCGGGTTCTAGGCTGGATGTAATGTGAACTGGAGAGCGTTTTTTCAAACACTCAATTGTTATTAGAGGATGCTTTAGGTAGGCCACTCTAAGTTTATTTACTCACGGGCCTGTATTGCAGTTACATGAAAGTGAGACCTTTTTGAAAAAAACTCAATTGTCATTTAAAGATTATTTAGTGAGGCCAGTAGGGTGTTTTCACACTAGCAGAATATGTGGGAGAGAGTTGCTATAGTTGGAGTACACTGTAATGCAATACAGGTGGTAGCTCATTCTGAGGGGCATTTTGAGCCCCTCAGAATTTGCTGCCTCTCCATATAGACCATTTTATCAAGCCAGAATGCATCTGTTCTACTGTAACGTCCCATTGCCAAAGGCTGGCTCCACACCGAAACCTAGCGGGTTCTAGCCTGGATGTAATGTGAACTGGAGAGTGTTTTTTCAAACACTCAATTGTTATTAGAGGATGCTTTAGGTAGGCCACTCTTAGAGGTTTACTCACAGGCCTGTATTGCAGTTACATGAAAGTGAGACCTTTTTGAAAAAAACTCAATTGTTGTTGAAAGATTATTTAGTGAGGCCAGTAGGGTGTTTTCACACTAGCAGAATATGTGGGAGAGAGTTGCTATATTTGGAGTACACTGTAATGCAATACAGGTGGTAGCTCATTCTGAGGGGCATTTTGAGCCCCTCAGAATTTGCTGCCTCCCGATATTGACAATTTTATCAAGCCAGAATGCATCTGTTCTACTGTAGCGTCCCATGGCCAAAGGCTGGCTCCTCACCGAAACCTAGTGGGTTCTAGGCTGGATGTAATGTGAAATGGAAAGTGTTTTTTCAAACGCTCAATTGCTATTAGAGGATGCTTTAGGTAGGCCACTCTTAGTTGTTTATTCACAGGCCTGTATTGCAGTTACATGAAAGTGAGACCTTTTTGAAAAAAAAACTCAATTGTTATTGAAAGATTATTTAGTGAGGCCAGTAGGGTGTTTTCACACTAGCAGAATATGTGGGAGAGAGTTGCTATATTTGGAGTACACTGTAATGCAATACAATTGGTAGCTCATTCTGAGGGGCATTTTGAGCCCCTCAGAATTTGCTGCCTCTCGATATAGACAATTTTATCAAGCCAGAATGCATCTGTTCTACTGTAGCGTCCAATTGCCAAAGGCTGGCTCCACACCGAAACCTAGTGGGTTCTAGGCTTGATGTAATGTGAAATGGAAAGTGTTTTTTCAAACACTCAATTGTTATTAGAGGATGCTTTAGGTAGGCCACTCTTTGTTGTTTACTCACAGGCCTGTATTGCAGTTACATGAAAGTGAGACCTTTTTGAAAAAAACTCAATTGTTGTTGAAAGATTATTTAGTGAGGCCAGTAGGGTGTTTTCACGCTAGCAGAATATGTGGGAGAGAGTTGCTATAGTTGGAGTACACTGTAATGCAATACAGGTGGTAGCTCATTCTGAGGGGCATTTTGAGCCCCTCAGAATTTGCTGCCTCTCGATATAGACAATTTTATCAAGCCAGAATGCATCTGTTCTACTGTAGCGTCCCATTGCCAAAGGCTGGATCCCCACCGAAACCTAGCGGGTTCTAGCCTGGATGTAATGTGAACTGGAGAGTGTTTTTTCAATCACTCAATTGTTATTAGAGGATGCTTTAGGTAGGCAACTCTTAGTTGTTTACTCACAGGCCTGTATTGCAGTTACATGAAAGTGAGACCTTTTTGAAAAAAACTCAATTGTTGTTGAAAGATTATTTAGTGAGGCCAGTAGGGTGTTTTCACACTAGCAGAATATGTGGGAGAGAGTTGCTATATTTGGAGTACACTGTAATGCAATACAGGTGGAAGCTCATTCTGAGGGGCATTTTGAGCCCCTCAGAATTTGCTGCCTCTCGATATAGACCATTTTATCAAGCCAGAATGCATCTGTTCTACTGTAGCGTCCCATGGCCAAAGGCTGGCTCCCCACCGAAACCTAGGGGGTTCTAGGCTGGATGTAATGTGAAATGGAAAGTGTTTTTTCAAACACTCAATTGTTATTAGAGGATGCTTTAGGTAGGCCACTCTTAGTTTATTTACTCACAGGCCTGTATTGCAGTTACATGAAAGTGAGACCTTTTTGAAAAAAAAAATCAATTGTTATTGAAAGATTATTAAGTGAGGCCAGTAGGGTGTTTTCACATTAGCAGAATATGTTTGAGAGAGTTGCTATAGTTGGAGTACACTGTAATGCAATACAGGTGGTAGCTCATTCTGAGGGGCATTTTGAGCCCCTCAGAATTTGCTTTCTCTCCATATAGACCATTTTATCAAGCCAGAATGCATCTGTTCTACTGTAGCGTCCCATGGCCAAAGGCTGGCTCCCCACCGAAACCTAGCGGGTTCTAGGCTGGATGTAATGTGAACTGGAGAGCGTTTTTTCAAACACTCAATTGTTATTAGAGGATGCTTTAGGTAGGCCACTCTAAGTTTATTTACTCACGGGCCTGTATTGCAGTTACATGAAAGTGAGACCTTTTTGAAAAAAACTCAATTGTCATTTAAAGATTATTTAGTGAGGCCAGTAGGGTGTTTTCACACTAGCAGAATATGTGGGAGAGAGTTGCTATAGTTGGAGTACACTGTAATGCAATACAGGTGGTAGCTCATTCTGAGGGGCATTTTGAGCCCCTCAGAATTTGCTGCCTCTCCATATAGACCATTTTATCAAGCCAGAATGCATCTGTTCTACTGTAACGTCCCATTGCCAAAGGCTGGCTCCACACCGAAACCTAGCGGGTTCTAGCCTGGATGTAATGTGACCTGGAGAGTGTTTTTTCAAACACTCAATTGTTATTAGAGGATGCTTTAGGTAGGCCACTCTTAGTTGTTTACTCACAGGCCTGTATTGCAGTTACATGAAAGTGAGACCTTTTTGAAAAAAACTCAATTGTTGTTGAAAGATTATTTAGTGAGGCCAGTAGGGTGTTTTCACACTAGCAGAATATGTGGGAGAGAGTTGCTATATTTGGAGTACACTGTAATGCAATACAGGTGGTAGCTCATTCTGAGGGGCATTTTGAGCCCCTCAGAATTTGCTGCCTCTCGATATAGACAATTTTATCAAGCCAGAATGCATCTGTTCTACTGTAGCGTCCCATGGCCAAAGGCTGGCTCCTCACCGAAACCTAGTGGGTTCTAGGCTGGATGTAATGTGAAATGGAAAGTGTTTTTTCAAACGCTCAATTGCTATTAGAGGATGCTTTAGGTAGGCCACTCTTAGTTGTTTATTCACAGGCCTGTATTGCAGTTACATGAAAGTGAGACCTTTTTGAAAAAAAAACTCAATTGTTATTGAAAGATTATTAAGTGAGGCCAGTAGGGTGTTTTCACATTAGCAGAATATGTGGGAGAGAGTTGCTATAGTTGGAGTAGACTGTAATGCAATACAGGTGGTAGCTCATTCTGAGGGGCATTTTGAGCCCCTCAGAATTTGCTGCCTCTCCATATAGACCATTTTATCAAGCCAGAATGCATCAGTTCTACTGTAGCGTCCCATGGCCAAAGGCTGGCTCCCCACCGAAACCTAGTGGGTTCTAGGCTGGATATAATTTGAACTGGAGAGCGTTTTTTCAAACACTCAATTGTTATTAGAGGATGCTTTAGGTAGGCCACTCTAAGTTTATTTACTCACGGGCCTGTATTGCAGTTACATGAAAGTGAGACCTTTTTGAAAAAAACTCAATTGTCATTTAAAGATTATTTAGTGAGGCCAGTAGGGTGTTTTCACACTAGCAGAATATGTGGGAGAGAGTTGCTATAGTTGGAGTACACTGTAATGCAATACAGGTGGTAGCTCATTCTGAGGGGCATTTTGAGCCCCTCAGAATTTGCTGCCTCTCCATATAGACCATTTTATCAAGCCAGAATGCATCTGTTCTACTGTAACGTCCCATTGCCAAAGGCTGGCTCCACACCGAAACCTAGCGGGTTCTAGCCTGGATGTAATGTGAACTGGAGAGTGTTTTTTCAAACACTCAATTGTTATTAGAGGATGCTTTAGGTAGGCCACTCTTAGTTGTTTACTCACAGGCCTGTATTGCAGTTACATGAAAGTGAGACCTTTTTGAAAAAAACTCAATTGTTGTTGAAAGATTATTTAGTGAGGCCAGTAGGGTGTTTTCACACTAGCAGAATATGTGGGAGAGAGTTGCTATATTTGGAGTACACTGTAATGCAATACAGGTGGTAGCTCATTCTGAGGGGCATTTTGAGCCCCTCAGAATTTGCTGCCTCTCGATATAGACAATTTTATCAAGCCAGAATGCATCTGTTCTACTGTAGCGTCCCATGGCCAAAGGCTGGCTCCTCACCGAAACCTAGTGGGTTCTAGGCTGGATGTAATGTGAAATGGAAAGTGTTTTTTCAAACGCTCAATTGCTATTAGAGGATGCTTTAGGTAGGCCACTCTTAGTTGTTTATTCACAGGCCTGTATTGCAGTTACATGAAAGTGAGACCTTTTTGAAAAAAAAACTCAATTGTTATTGAAAGATTATTAAGTGAGGCCAGTAGGGTGTTTTCACATTAGCAGAATATGTGGGAGAGAGTTGCTATAGTTGGAGTAGACTGTAATGCAATACAGGTGGTAGCTCATTCTGAGGGGCATTTTGAGCCCCTCAGAATTTGCTGCCTCTCCATATAGACCATTTTATCAAGCCAGAATGCATCAGTTCTACTGTAGCGTCCCATGGCCAAAGGCTGGCTCCCCACCGAAACCTAGTGGGTTCTAGGCTGGATATAATTTGAACTGGAGAGTGTTTTTTCAAACGCTCAATTGCTATTAGAGGATGCTTTAGGTAGGCCACTCTTAGTTGTTTATTCAGAGGCCTGTATTGCAGTTACATGAAAGTGAGACCTTTTTGAAAAAAAACTCAATTGTTATTGAAAGATTATTTAGTGAGGCCAGTAGGGTGTTTTCACATTAGCAGAATATGTGGGAGAGAGTTGCTATAGTTGGAGTAGACTGTAATGCAATACAGGTGGTAGCTCATTCTGAGGGGCATTTTGAGCCCCTCAGAATTTGCTGCCTCTCGATATAGACCATTTTATCAAGCCAGAATGCATCTGTTCTACTGTAGCGTCCCATGGCCAAAGGCTGGCTCCCCACCGAAACCTAGTGGGTTCTAGGCTGGATGTAATGTGAAATGGAAAGTGTTTTTTCAAACACTCAATTGTTATTAGAGGATGCTTTAGGTAGGCCACTCTTAGTTTATTTACTCACAGGCCTGTATTGCAGTTACATGAAAGTGAGACCTTTTTGAAAAAAAAAAAATTGTTATTGAAAGATTATTAAGTGAGGCCAGTAGGTTGTTTTTACATTAGCAGAATATGTGGGAGAGAGTTGCTATAGTTGGAGTACACTGTAATGCAATACAGGTGGTAGCTCATTCTGAGGGGCATTTTGAGCCCCTCAGAATTTGCTGCCTCTCCATATAGACCATTTTATCAAGCCAGAATGCATCTGTTCTACTGTAGCGTCCCATGGCCAAAGGCTGGCTCCCCACCGAAACCTAGCGGGTTCTAGGCTGGATGTAATGTGAACTGGAGAGTGTTTTTTCAAACACTCAATTGCTATTAGAGGATGCTTTAGGTAGGCCACTCTTACTTGTTTATTCACAGGCCTGTATTGCAGTTAAATGAAAGTGAGACCTTTTTGAAAAAAACTCAATTGTTATTGAAATATTATTTAGTGAGGCCAGTAGGGTGTTTACACATTAGCAGAATATGTGGGAGAGAGTTGCTATAGTTGGAGTACACTGTAATGCAATACAGGTGGTAGCTCATTCTGAGGGGCATTTTGAGCCCCTCAGAATTTGCTGCCTCTCGATATAGACCATTTTATCAAGCCAGAATGCATCTGTTCTACTGTAGCGTCCCATGGCCAAAGGCTGGCTCCCCACCGAAACCTAGTGGGTTCTAGGCTGGATGTAATGTGAAATGGAAAGTGTTTTTTCAAACACTCAATTGTTATTAGAGGATGCTTTAGGTAGGCCACTCTTAGTTTATTTACTCACAGGCCTGTATTGCAGTTAAATGAAAGTGAGACTTTTTTGGGGAAAAAAACTAAATTGTTATTGAAAGATTATTTAGTGAGGCCAGTAGGGTGTTTTCACATTAGCAGAATATGTGGGAGAGAGTTGCTATAGTTGGAGTAGACTGTAATGCAATACAGGTGGTAGCTCATTCTGAGGGGCATTTTGAGCCCCTCAGAATTTGCTGCCTCTCCATATAGACCATTTTATCAAGCCAGAATGCATCTGTTCTACTGTAGCGTCCCATGGCCAAAGGCTGGCTCCCCACCGAAACCTAGTGGGTTCTAGGCTGGATGTAATGTGAAATGGAAAGTGTTTTTTCAAACACTCAATTGCTATTAGAGGATGCTTTAGGTAGGCCACTCTTAGTTGTTTATTCACAGGCCTGTATTGCAGTTAAATGAAAGTGAGACCTTTTTGAAAAAAACTCAATTGTTATTGAAAGATTATTTAGTGAGGCCAGTAGGGTGTTTTCACATTAGCAGAATATGTGGGAGAGAGTTGCTATAGTTGGAGTAGACTGTAATGCAATACAGGTGGTAGCTCATTCTGAGGGGCATTTTGAGCCCCTCAGAATTTGCTGCCTCTCCATATAGACCATTTTATCAAGCCAGAATGCATCTGTTCTACTGTAGCGTCCCATGGCCAAAGGCTGGCTCCTCACCGAAACCTAGTGGGTTCTAGGCTGGATGTAATGTGAAATGGAAAATGTTTTTTCAAACACTCAATTGCTATTAGAGGATGCTTTAGGTAGGCCACTCTTAGTTGTTTATTCACAGGCCTGTATTGCAGTTACATGAAAGTGAGACCTTTTTGAAAAAAACTCAATTGTCATTTAAAAATTATTTAGTGAGGCCAGTAGGGTGTTTTCACACTAGCAGAATATGTGGGAGAGAGTTGCTATAGTTGGAGTAGACTGTAAGGCAATACAGGTGGTAGCTCATTCTGAGGGGCATTTTGAGCCCCTCAGAATTTGCTGCCTCTCCATATAGAAAATTTTATCAAGCCAGAATGCATCTGTTCTACTGTAGCGTCCCATTGCCAAAGGCTGTCTCCACACCGAAACCTAGCGGGTTCTAGCCTGGATGTAATGTGAACTGGAGAGTGTTTTTTCAAACACTCAATTGTTATTAGAGGAAGCTTTAGGTAGGCCACTCTTAGTTGTTTACTCACAGGCCTGTATTGCAGTTACATGAAAGTGAGACCTTTTTGAAAAAAACTCAATTGTTGTTGAAAGATTATTTAGTGAGGCCAGTAGGGTGTTTTCACACTAGCAGAATATGTGGAAGAGAGTTGCTATATTTGGAGTACACTGTAATGCAATACAGGTGGTAGCTCATTCTGAGGGGCATTTTGAGCCCCTCAGAATTTGCTGCCTCTCGATATAGACAATTTTATCAAGACAGAATGCATCTGTTCTACTGTAGCGTCCCATTGCCAAAGGCTGGCTCCACACCGAAACCTAGTGGGTTCTAGGCTGGATGTAATGTGAAATGGAAAGTGTTCTTTCAAACACTCAATTGTTATTAGAGGATGCTTTAGGTAGGCCACTCTTAGTTTATTTACTCACAGGCCTGTATTGCAGTTAAATGAAAATGAGACCTTTTTGGGGAAAAAAATCTCAATTGTTATTGAAAGATTATTTAGTGAGGCCAGTAGGGTGTTTTCAAATTAATCGAATATGTTGGAGAGAGTTGCTATAGTTGGAGAAGAATGTAATGCAATACAGGTGGTAGCTCATTCTGAGGGGCATTTTGAGCCCCTCAGAATTTGCTGCCTCTCGATATAGACAATTTTATCAAGCCAGAATGCATCTGTTCTACTGTAGCGTCCCATTGCCAAAGACTGGCTCCACACCGAAACCTAGCGGGTTCTAGCCTGGATGTAATGTGAACTGGAGAGTGTTTTTTCAAACACTCAATTGTTATTAGAGGATGCTTTAGGTAGGCAACTCTTAGTTGTTTACTCACAGGCCTGTATTGAAGATTCATGAAAGTCAGACCTTTTTGAAAAAAACTCAATTGTTGTTGAAAGATTATTTAGTGAGGCCAGTAGGGTGTTTTCACACTAGCAGAATATGTGGGAGAGAGTTGCTATATTTGGAATACACTATAATGCAATACAGGTGGTAGCTCATTCTGAGGGGCATTTTGAGCCCCTCAGAATTTGCTGCCTCTCCATATAGACCATTTTATCAAGCCAGAATGCATCTGTTCTACTGTAGCGTCCCATGGCCAAAGGCTGGCTCCCTACCGAAACCTAGCGGGTTCTAGGCTGCATGTAATGTGAACTGGAGAGTGTTTTTTCAAACACTCAATTGCTATTAGAGGATGCTTTAGGTAGGCCACTCTTAGTTTTTTATTCACAAGCCTGTATTGCAGTTACATGAAAGTGAGACCTTTTTGAAAAAAACTCAATTGTTGTTGAAAGATTATTTAGTGAGGCCAGTAGGGTGTTTTCACACTAGCAGAATATGTGGGAGAGAGTTGCTATATTTGGAGTACACTGTAATGCAATATAGGTGGTAGCTCATTCTGAGGGGCATTTTAAGCCCCTCAGAATTTGCTGCCTCTCCATATAGACCATGTTATCAAGCCATAATGCATCTGTTCTACTGTAGCGTCCCATTGCCAAAGGCTGGCTCCACACCGAAACCTAGTGGGTTCTAGGCTGGATGTAATGTGAAATGGAAAATGTTTTTTCAAACACTCAATTGCTATTAGAGGATGCTTTAGGTAGGTCACTCTTAGTTGTTTATTCACAGGCCTGTATTGCAGTTACATGAAAGTGAGACCTTTTTGAAAAAAACTCAATTGTCATTTAAAAATTATTTAGTGAGGCCAGTAGGGTGTTTTCACACTAGCAGAATATGTGGGAGAGAGTTGCTATAGTTGGAGTAGACTGTAAGGCAATACAGGTGGTAGCTCATTCTGAGGGGCATTTTGAGCCCCTCAGAATTTGCTGCCTCTCCATATAGAAAATTTTATCAAGCCAGAATGCATCTGTTCTACTGTAGCGTCCCATTGCCAAAGGCTGTCTCCACACCGAAACCTAGCGGGTTCTAGCCTGGATGTAATGTGAACTGGAGAGTGTTTTTTCAAACACTCAATTGTTATTAGAGGAAGCTTTAGGTAGGCCACTCTTAGTTGTTTACTCACAGGCCTGTATTGCAGTTACATGAAAGTGAGACCTTTTTGAAAAAAACTCAATTGTTGTTGAAAGATTATTTAGTGAGGCCAGTAGGGTGTTTTCACACTAGCAGAATATGTGGAAGAGAGTTGCTATATTTGGAGTACACTGTAATGCAATACAGGTGGTAGCTCATTCTGAGGGGCATTTTGAGCCCCTCAGAATTTGCTGCCTCTCGATATAGACAATTTTATCAAGACAGAATGCATCTGTTCTACTGTAGCGTCCCATTGCCAAAGGCTGGCTCCACACCGAAACCTAGTGGGTTCTAGGCTGGATGTAATGTGAAATGGAAAGTGTTCTTTCAAACACTCAATTGTTATTAGAGGATGCTTTAGGTAGGCCACTTTTAGTTTATTTACTCACAGGCCTGTATTGCAGTTAAATGAAAATGAGACCTTTTTGGGGAAAAAAATCTCAATTGTTATTGAAAGATTATTTAGTGAGGCCAGTAGGGTGTTTTCAAATTAATCGAATATGTTGGAGAGAGTTGCTATAGTTGGAGAAGAATGTAATGCAATACAGGTGGTAGCTCATTCTGAGGGGCATTTTGAGCCCCTCAGAATTTGCTGCCTCTCGATATAGACAATTTTATCAAGCCAGAATGCATCTGTTCTACTGTAGCGTCCCATTGCCAAAGACTGGCTCCACACCGAAACCTAGCGGGTTCTAGCCTGGATGTAATGTGAACTGGAGAGTGTTTTTTCAAACACTCAATTGTTATTAGAGGATGCTTTAGGTAGGCAACTCTTAGTTGTTTACTCACAGGCCTGTATTGAAGATTCATGAAAGTCAGACCTTTTTGAAAAAAACTCAATTGTTGTTGAAAGATTATTTAGTGAGGCCAGTAGGGTGTTTTCACACTAGCAGAATATGTGGGAGAGAGTTGCTATATTTGGAATACACTATAATGCAATACAGGTGGTAGCTCATTCTGAGGGGCATTTTGAGCCCCTCAGAATTTGCTGCCTCTCCATATAGACCATTTTATCAAGCCAGAATGCATCTGTTCTACTGTAGCGTCCCATGGCCAAAGGCTGGCTCCCCACCGAAACCTAGCGGGTTCTAGGCTGCATGTAATGTGAACTGGAGAGTGTTTTTTCAAACACTCAATTGCTATTAGAGGATGCTTTAGGTAGGCCACTCTTAGTTTTTTATTCACAAGCCTGTATTGCAGTTACATGAAAGTGAGACCTTTTTGAAAAAAACTCAATTGTTGTTGAAAGATTATTTAGTGAGGCCAGTAGGGTGTTTTCACACTAGCAGAATATGTGGGAGAGAGTTGCTATATTTGGAGTACACTGTAATGCAATATAGGTGGTAGCTCATTCTGAGGGGCATTTTAAGCCCCTCAGAATTTGCTGCCTCTCCATATAGACAATTTTATCAAGCCAGAATGCATCTGTTCTACTGTAGCGTCCCATGGCCAAAGGCTGGCTCCTCACCGAAACCTAGTTGGTTCTAGGCTGGATGTAATGTGAAATGGAAAGTGTTTTTTCAAACACTCAATTGTTATTAGAGGGTGCTTTAGGTAGGCCACTCTTAGTTTATTTACTCACAGGCCTGTATTGCATTTAAATGAAAGTGAGACCTTTTTGGGGAAAAAAACTCAATTGTTATTGAAAGATTATTTAGTGAGGCCAGTAGGGTGTTTTCACATTAGCAGAATATGTGGGAGAGAGTTGCTATAGTTGGAGTAGACTGTAATGCAATATAGGTGGTAGCTCATTCTGAGGGGCATTTTAAGCCCCTCTCCATTTTGCTGCCTCTCGATATAGACCATTTTATCAAGCCAGAATGCATCTGTTCTAGTGTATCGTCCCATGGCCAAAGGCTGGCTCCCCACCAAAACCTAGGGGGTTCTAGGCTGGATGTAATGTGAAATGGAAAGTGTTTTTTCAAACACTCAATTGTTATTAGAGGATGCTTTAGGTAGGCCACTCTTAGTTTATTTGCTCACAGGCCTGTATTGCATTTAAATGAAAGTGAGACCTTTTTGGGAAAAAAACTCAATTGTTATTGAAAGATTATTTAGTGAGGCCAGTAGGGTGTTTTCACATTAGCAGAATATGTTGGAGAGAGTTGGTATAGTTGGAGTAGAATGTAATGCAATACAGGTGGTAGCTCATTCTGAGGGGTATTTTGAGCCCCTCAGAATTTGCTGCCTCTCGATATAGACAATTTTATCAAGCCAGAACGTATCTGTTCTACTTTAGCGTCCCATGGCGAAAGGCTGGCTCCCCACCGAAACGTAGCGGGTTCTAGCCTGGATGTAATGTGAACTGGAGAGTGTTTTTTCAAACGCTCAATTGCTATTAGAGGATGCTTTAGGTAGGCCACTCTTAGTTGTTTATTCACAGGCCTGTATTGCAGTTACATGAAAGTGAGACCTTTTTGAAAAAAAAACTCAATTGTTATTGAAAGATTATATAGTGAGGCCAGTAGGGTGTTTTCACATTAGCAGAATATGTGGGAGAGAGTTGCTATAGTTGGAGTAGACTGTAATGCAATACAGGTGGTAGCTCATTCTGAGGGGCATTTTGAGCCCCTCAGAATTTGCTGCCTCTCCATATAGACCATTTTATCAAGACAGACTGCATCAGTTCTACTGTAGCGTCCCATGGCGAAAGGCTGGCTCCCCACCGAAACCTAGTGGGTTCTAGGCTGGATATAATTTGAACTGGAGAGTGTTTTTTCAAACACTCAATTGTTATTAGAGGATGCTTTAGGTAGGCCACCCTTAGTTTATTTACTCACAGGCCTGTATTGCAGTTACATGAAAAAGAGACCTTTTTGAAAAAAACTCAATTGTCATTTAAAGATTATTTAGTGAGGCCAGTAGGGTGTTTTCACATTAGCAGAATATGTGGGAGAGAGTTGCTATAGTTGGAGTAGACTGTAATGCAATACAGGTGGTAGCTCATTCTGAGGGGCATTTTGAGCCCCTCAGAATTTGCTGCCTCTCCATATAGACAATTTTATCAAGCCAGAATGCATCTGTTCTACTGTAGCGTCCCATTGCCAAAGGCTGGCTCCACACCGAAACCTAGCGGGTTCTAGCCTGGATGTAATGTGAACTGGAGAGTGTTTTTTCAAACACTCAATTGTTATTAGAGGATGCTTTAGGTTGGCCACTCTTAGTTGTTTACTCACAGGCCTGTATTGCAGATACATGAAAGTGAGACCTTTTTGAAAAAAATTCAATTGTTGTTGAAAGATTATTTAGTGAGGCCAGTAGGGTGTTTTCACACTAGCAGAATATGTGGGAGAGAGTTGCTATATTTGGAGTACACTGTAATGCAATACAGGTGGTAGCTCATTCTGAGGGGCATTTTGAGCCCCTCAGAATTTGCTGCCTCTCGATATAGACAATTTTATCAAGCCAGAATGCATCTGTTCTACTGTAGCGTCCCATGGCCAAAGGCTGGCTCCTCACCGAAACCTTGTGGGTTCTAGGCTGGATGTAATGTGAAATGGAAAGTGTTTTTTCAAACACTCAATTGTTATTAGAGGATGCTTTAGGTAGGCCACTCTTAGTTTATTTACTCACAGGCCTGTATTGCAGTTAAATGAAAGTGAGACCTTTTTGGGGAAAAAAACTCAATTGTTATTGAAAGATTATTTAGTGAGGCCAGTAGGGTGTTTTCACATTAGCAGAATATGTGGGAGAGAGTTGCTATAGTTGGAGTAGACTGTAATGCAATACAGGTGGTAGCTCATTCTGAGGGGCATTTTGAGCCCCTCAGAATTTGCTGCCTCTCCATATAGACCATTTTATCAAGCAAGAACACTTCGGTTCTACTGTAGCGTCCCATGGCCAAAGTCTGGCTCCCCACCGAAACCTAGCGGGTTGTAGCCTGGATGTAATGTAATTGGAGAGTGTTTTTTCAAACACTCAATTGTTATTAGAGGATGCTTTAGGTAGGCCACTCTTAGTTGTTTACTCACAGGCCTGTATCGCAGTTACATGAAAGTGAGACCTTTTTGAAAAAAACTCAATTGTTATTGAAAGATTATTTAGTGAGGCCAGTAGGGTGTTTTCACACTAGCAGAATATGTGGGAGAGAGTTGCTATAGTTGGAGTACACTGTAATGCAATACAGGTGGTAGCTCATTCTGAGGGGCATTTTGAGCCCCTCAGAATTTGCTGCCTCTCCATATAGACCATTTTATCAAGCCAGAATGCATCTGTTCTACTGTAGCGTCCCATTGCCAAAGGCTGGCTCCACACCGAAACCTAGCGGGTTCTAGCCTGGATGTAATGTGAACTGGAGAGTGTTTTTTCAAACACTCAATTGTTATTAGAGGATGCTTTAGGTAGGCCACTCTTAGTTGTTTACTCACAGGCCTGTATTGCAGTTACATGAAAGTGAGACCTTTTTGAAAAAAACTCAATTGTTGTTGAAAGATTATTTAGTGAGGCCAGTAGGGTGTTTTCACACTAGCAGAATATGTGGGAGAGAGTTGCTATATTTGGAGTACACTGTAATGCAATACAGGTGGTAGCTCATTCTGAGGGGCATTTTGAGCCCCTCAGAATTTGCTGCCTCTCGATATTGACAATTTTATCAAGCCAGAATGCATCTGTTCTACTGTAGCGTCCCATGGCCAAAGGCTGGCTCCTCACCGAAACCTAGTGGGTTCTAGGCTGGATGTAATGTGAAATGGAAAGTGTTTTTTCAAACGCTCAATTGCTATTAGAGGATGCTTTAGGTAGGCCACTCTTAGTTGTTTATTCACAGGCCTGTATTGCAGTTACATGAAAGTGAGACCTTTTTGAAAAAAAAACTCAATTGTTATTGAAAGATTATTAAGTGAGGCCAGTAGGGTGTTTTCACATTAGCAGAATATGTGGGAGAGAGTTGCTATAGTTGGAGTAGACTGTAATGCAATATAGGTGGTAGCTCATTCTGAGGGGCATTTTGAGCCCCTCAGAATTTGCTGCCTCTCCATATAGACCATTTTATCAAGCCAGAATGCATCTGTTCTACTGTAGCGTCCCATTGCCAAAGGCTGGCTCCACACCGAAACCTAGTGGGTTCTAGGCTGGATGTAATGTGAAATGGAAAAAAAAATTTCAAACACTCAATTATTATTAGAGGATGCTTTAGGTAGGCCACTCTTAGTTTATTTACTCACAGGCCTGTATTGCAGTTATATGAAAGTGAGACCTATTTGGGGAAAAAAACTCAATTGTTATTGAAAGATTATTTAGTGAGGCCAGTAGGGTGTTTTCACATTAGCAGAATATGTGGGAGAGAGTTGCTATAGTTGGAGTAGACTGTAATGCAATACAGGTGGTAGCTCATTCTGAGGGGAATTTTGAGCCCCTCAGAATTTGCTGCCTCTCCATATAGACCATTTTATCAAGCCAGAATGCATCTGTTCTACTGTAGTGTCCCATAGCCAAAGGCTGGCTCCCCACCGAAACCTAGCGGGTTTTAGGCTGGATGTAATGTGAAATGGAAAGTGTTTTTTCAAACACTCAATTGTTATTAGAGGATGCTTTAGGTAGGCCACTCTTAGTTTATTTACTCACAGGCCTGTATTGCAGTTATATGAAAGTGAGACCTATTTGGGGAAAAAAACTCAATTGTTATTGAAAGATTATTTAGTGAGGCCAGTAGGGTGTTTTCACATTAGCAGAATATGTGGGAGAGAGTTGCTATAGTTGGAGTAGACTGTAATGCAATACAGGTGGTAGCTCATTCTGAGGGGCATTTTGAGCCCCTCAGAATTTGCTGCCTCTCCATATAGACCATGTTATCAAGCCAGAATGCATCTGTTCTACTGTAGCGTCCCATTGCCAAAGGCTGGCTCCACACCGAAACCTAGTGGGTTCTAGGCTGGATGTAATGTGAAATGGAAAATGTTTTTTCAAACACTCAATTGCTATTAGAGGATGCTTTAGGTAGGCCACTCTTAGTTGTTTATTCACAGGCCTATATTGCAGTTACTTGAAAGTGAGACCTTTTTGAAAAAAACTCAATTGTCATTTAAAAATTATTTAGTGAGGCCAGAGGGTGTTTTCACATTAGCAGAATATGTTGGAGAGAGTTGGTATAGTTGGAGTAGAATGTAATGCAATACAGGTGGTAGCTCATTCTGAGGGGCATTTTGAGCCCCTCAGAATTTGCTGCCTCTCGATATAGACAATTTTATCAAGCCAGAACGTATCTGTTCTACTTTAGCGTCCCATGGCCAAAGGCTGGCTCCCCACCGAAACGTAGCGGGTTCTAGCCTGGATGTAATGTGAACTGGAGAGTGTTTTTTCAAACGCTCAATTGCTATTAGAGGATGCTTTAGGTAGGCCACTCTTAGTTGTTTATTCACAGGCCTGTATTGCAGTTACATGAAAGTGAGACCTTTTTGAAAAAAAAAACTCAATTGTTATTGAAAGATTATATAGTGAGGCCAGTAGGGTGTTTTCACATTAGCAGAATATGTGGGAGAGAGTTGCTATAGTTGGAGTAGACTGTAATGCAATACAGGTGGTAGCTCATTCTGAGGGGCATTTTGAGCCCCTCAGAATTTGCTGCCTCTCCATATAGACCATTTTATCAAGACAGACTGCATCAGTTCTACTGTAGCGTCCCATGGCCAAAGGCTGGCTCCCCACCGAAACCTAGTGGGTTCTAGGCTGGATATAATTTGAACTGGAGAGTGTTTTTTCAAACACTCAATTGTTATTAGAGGATGCTTTAGGTTGGCCACTCTTAGTTGTTTACTCACAGGCCTGTATTGCAGATACATGAAAGTGAGACCTTTTTGAAAAAAATTCAATTGTTGTTGAAAGATTATTTAGTGAGGCCAGTAGGGTGTTTTCACACTAGCAGAATATGTGGGAGAGAGTTGCTATATTTGGAGTACACTGTAATGCAATACAGGTGGTAGCTCATTCTGAGGGGCATTTTGAGCCCCTCAGAATTTGCTGCCTCTCGATATAGACAATTTTATCAAGCCAGAATGCATCTGTTCTACTGTAGCGTCCCATGGCCAAAGGCTGGCTCCTCACCGAAACCTTGAGGGTTCTAGGCTGGATGTAATGTGAAATGGAAAGTGTTTTTTCAAACACTCAATTGTTATTAGAGGATGCTTTAGGTAGGCCACTCTTAGTTTATTTACTCACAGGCCTGTATTGCAGTTAAATGAAAGTGAGACCTTTTTGGGGAAAAAAACTCAATTGTTATTGAAAGATTATTTAGTGAGGCCAGTAGGGTGTTTTCACATTAGCAGAATATGTGGGAGAGAGTTGCTATAGTTGGAGTAGACTGTAATGCAATACAGGTGGTAGCTCATTCTGAGGGGCATTTTGAGCCCCTCAGAATTTGCTGCCTCTCCATATAGACCATTTTATCAAGCCAGAATGCATCTGTTCTACTGTAGCGTCCCATGGCCAAAGGCTGGCTCCCCACCGAAACCTAGCGGGTTCTAGGCTGGATCCAACTGGAGAGTGTTTTTTCAAACGCTCAATTGCTATTAGAGGATGCTTTAGGTAGGCCACTCTTAGTTGTTTATTCACAGGCCTGTATTGCAGTTAAATGAAAGTGAGACCTTTTTGAAAAAAACTCAATTGTTATTGAAAGATTATTTAGTGAGGCCAGTAGGGTGTTTTCACATTAGCAGAATATGTGGGAGAGAGTTGCTATAATTGGAGTAGACTGTAATGCAATACAGGTGGTAGCTCATTCTGAGGGGCATTTTGAGCCCCTCAGAATTTGCTGCCTCTCCATATAGACCATTTTATCAAGCCAGAATGCATCTGTTCTACTGTAGCGTCCCATGGCCAAAGGCTGGCTCCTCACCGAAACCTAGTGGGTTCTAGGCTGGATGTAATGTGAAATGGAAAGTGTTTTTTCAAACACTCAATTGTTATTAGAGGATGCTTTAGGTAGGCCACTCTTAGTTTATTTACTCACAGGCCTGTATTGCAGTTAAATGAAAGTGAGACCTTTTTGGGGAAAAAAACTCAATTGTTATTGAAAGATTATTTAGTGAGGCCAGTAGGGTGTTTTCACATTAGCAGAATATGTGGGAGAGAGTTGCTATAGTTGGAGTAGACTGTAATGCAATACAGGTGGTAGCTCATTCTGAGGGGCATTTTGAGCCCCTCAGAATTTGCTGCCTCTCCATATAGACAATTTTATCAAGCAAGAACACTTCGGTTCTACTGTAGCGTCCCATGGCCAAAGTCTGGCTCCCCACCGAAACCTAGCGGGTTGTAGCCTGGATGTAATGTAATTGGAGAGTGTTTTTTCAAACACTCAATTGTTATTAGAGGATGCTTTAGGTAGGCCACTCTTAGTTGTTTACTCACAGGCCTGTATCGCAGTTACATGAAAGTGAGACCTTTTTGAAAAAACTCAATTGTTATTGAAAGATTATTTAGTGAGGCCAGTAGGGTGTTTTCACACTAGCAGAATATGTGGGAGAGAGTTGCTATAGTTGGAGTACACTGTAATGCAATACAGGTGGTAGCTCATTCTGAGGGGCATTTTGAGCCCCTCAGAATTTGCTGCCTCTCCATATAGACCATTTTATCAAGCCAGAATGCATCTGTTCTACTGTAGCGTCCCATTGCCAAAGGCTGGCTCCACACCGAAACCTAGCGGGTTCTAGCCTGGATGTAATGTGAACTGGAGAGTGTTTTTTCAAACACTCAATTGTTATTAGAGGATGCTTTAGGTAGGCCACTCTTAGTTGTTTACTCACAGGCCTGTATTGCAGTTACATGAAAGTGAGACCTATTTGGGGAAAAAAACTCAATTGTTATTGAAAGATTATTTAGTGAGGCCAGTAGGGTGTTTTCACATTAGCAGAATATGTGGGAGAGAGTTGCTATAGTTGGAGTAGACTGTAATGCAATACAGGTGGTAGCTCATTCTGAGGGGCATTTTGAGCCCCTCAGAATTTGCTGCCTCTCCATATAGACCATTTTATCAAGCCAGAATGCATCTGTTCTACTGTAGCGTCCCATGGCCAAAGGCTGGCTCCTCACCGAAACCTAGCGGGTTTTAGGCTGGATGTAATGTGAAATGGAAAGTGTTTTTTCAAACACTCAATTGTTATTAGAGGATGCTTTAGGTAGGCCACTCTTAGTTTATTTACTCACAGGCCTGTATTGCAGTTAAATGAAAATGAGACCTTTTTGGGGAAAAAAATCTCAATTGTTATTGAAAGATTATTTAGTGAGGCCAGTAGGGTGTTTTCAAATTAATCGAATATGTTGGAGAGAGTTGCTATAGTTGGAGAAGAATGTAATGCAATACAGGTGGTAGCTCATTCTGAGGGGCATTTTGAGCCCCTCAGAATTTGCTGCCTCTCGATATAGACAATTTTATCAAGCCAGAATGCATCTGTTCTACTGTAGCGTCCCATTGCCAAAGGCTGGCTCCACACCGAAACCTAGTGGGTTCTAGGCTGGATGTAATGTGAAATGGAAAATTTTTTTTCAAACACTCAATTGTTATTAGAGGATGCTTTAGGTAGGCAACTCTTAGTTGTTTACTCACTGGCCTGTATTGAAGATTCATGAAAGTCAGACCTTTTTGAAAAAAACTCAATTGTTGTTGAAAGATTATTTAGTGAGGCCAGTAGGGTGTTTTCACACTAGCAGAATATGTGGGAGAGAGTTGCTATATTTGGAATACACTATAATGCAATACAGGTGGTAGCTCATTCTGAGGGGCATTTTGAGCCCCTCAGAATTTGCTGCCTCTCCATATAGACCATTTTATCAAGCCAGAATGCATCTGTTCTACTGTAGCGTCCCATGGCCAAAGGCTGGCTCCCCACCGAAACCTAGCGGGTTCTAGGCTGCATGTAATGTGAACTGGAGAGTGTTTTTTCAAACACTCAATTGCTATTAGAGGATGCTTTAGGTAGGCCACTCTTAGTTTTTTATTCACAAGCCTGTATTGCAGTTACATGAAAGTGAGACCTTTTTGAAAAAAACTCAATTGTTGTTGAAAGATTATTTAGTGAGGCCAGTAGGGTGTTTTCACACTAGCAGAATATGTGGGAGAGAGTTGCTATATTTGGAGTACACTGTAATGCAATATAGGTGGTAGCTCATTCTGAGAGGCATTTTGAGCCCCTCAGAATTTGCTGCCTCTCCATATAGACAATTTTATCAAGCCAGAATGCATCTGTTCTACTGTAGCGTCCCATGGCCAAAGGCTGGCTCCTCACCGAAACCTAGTTGGTTCTAGGCTGGATGTAATGTGAAATGGAAAGTGTTTTTTCAAACACTCAATTGTTATTAGAGGGTGCTTTAGGTAGGCCACTCTTAGTTTATTTACTCACCGGCCTGTATTGCATTTAAATGAAAGTGAGACCTTTTTGGGGAAAAAAACTCAATTGTTATTGAAAGATTATTTAGTGAGGCCAGTAGGGTGTTTTCACATTAGCAGAATATGTGGGAGAGAGTTGCTATAGTTGGAGTAGACTGTAATGCAATATAGGTGGTAGCTCATTCTGAGGGGCATTTTAAGCCCCTCTCCATTTTGCTGCCTCTCGATATAGACCATTTTATCAAGCCAGAATGCATCTGTTCTAGTGTATCGTCCCATGGCCAAAGGCTGGCTCCCCACCAAAACCTAGTGGGTTCTAGGCTGGATGTAATGTGAAATGGAAAGTGTTTTTTCAAACACTCAATTGTTATTAGAGGATGCTTTAGGTAGGCCACTCTTAGTTTATTTGCTCACAGGCCTGTATTGCATTTAAATGAAAGTGAGACCTTTTTGGGAAAAAAACTCAATTGTTATTGAAAGATTATTTAGTGAGGCCAGTAGGGTGTTTTCACATTAGCAGAATATGTTGGAGAGAGTTGGTATAGTTGGAGTAGAATGTAATGCAATACAGGTGGTAGCTCATTCTGAGGGGCATTTTGAGCCCCTCAGAATTTGCTGCCTCTCGATATAGACAATTTTATCAAGCCAGAACGTATCTGTTCTACTTTAGCGTCCCATGGCCAAAGGCTGGCTCCCCACCGAAACGTAGCGGGTTCTAGCCTGGATGTAATGTGAACTGGAGAGTGTTTTTTCAAACGCTCAATTGCTATTAGAGGATGCTTTAGGTAGGCCACTCTTAGTTGTTTATTCACAGGCCTGTATTGCAGTTACATGAAAGTGAGACCTTTTTGAAAAAAAAAACTCAATTGTTATTGAAAGATTATATAGTGAGGCCAGTAGGGTGTTTTCACATTAGCAGAATATGTGGGAGAGAGTTGCTATAGTTGGAGTAGACTGTAATGCAATACAGGTGGTAGCTCATTCTGAGGGGCATTTTGAGCCCCTCAGAATTTGCTGCCTCTCCATATAGACCATTTTATCAAGACAGACTGCATCAGTTCTACTGTAGCGTCCCATGGCCAAAGGCTGGCTCCCCACCGAAACCTAGTGGGTTCTAGGCTGGATATAATTTGAACTGGAGAGTGTTTTTTCAAACACTCAATTGTTATTAGAGGATGCTTTAGGTTGGCCACTCTTAGTTGTTTACTCACAGGCCTGTATTGCAGATACATGAAAGTGAGACCTTTTTGAAAAAAATTCAATTGTTGTTGAAAGATTATTTAGTGAGGCCAGTAGGGTGTTTTCACACTAGCAGAATATGTGGGAGAGAGTTGCTATATTTGGAGTACACTGTAATGCAATACAGGTGGTAGCTCATTCTGAGGGGCATTTTGAGCCCCTCAGAATTTGCTGCCTCTCGATATAGACAATTTTATCAAGCCAGAATGCATCTGTTCTACTGTAGCGTCCCATGGCCAAAGGCTGGCTCCTCACCGAAACCTTGAGGGTTCTAGGCTGGATGTAATGTGAAATGGAAAGTGTTTTTTCAAACACTCAATTGTTATTAGAGGATGCTTTAGGTAGGCCACTCTTAGTTTATTTACTCACAGGCCTGTATTGCAGTTAAATGAAAGTGAGACCTTTTTGGGGAAAAAAACTCAATTGTTATTGAAAGATTATTTAGTGAGGCCAGTAGGGTGTTTTCACATTAGCAGAATATGTGGGAGAGAGTTGCTATAGTTGGAGTAGACTGTAATGCAATACAGGTGGTAGCTCATTCTGAGGGGCATTTTGAGCCCCTCAGAATTTGCTGCCTCTCCATATAGACCATTTTATCAAGCCAGAATGCATCTGTTCTACTGTAGCGTCCCATGGCCAAAGGCTGGCTCCCCACCGAAACCTAGCGGGTTCTAGGCTGGATCCAACTGGAGAGTGTTTTTTCAAACGCTCAATTGCTATTAGAGGATGCTTTAGGTAGGCCACTCTTAGTTGTTTATTCACAGGCCTGTATTGCAGTTAAATGAAAGTGAGACCTTTTTGAAAAAAACTCAATTGTTATTGAAAGATTATTTAGTGAGGCCAGTAGGGTGTTTTCACATTAGCAGAATATGTGGGAGAGAGTTGCTATAATTGGAGTAGACTGTAATGCAATACAGGTGGTAGCTCATTCTGAGGGGCATTTTGAGCCCCTCAGAATTTGCTGCCTCTCCATATAGACCATTTTATCAAGCCAGAATGCATCTGTTCTACTGTAGCGTCCCATGGCCAAAGGCTGGCTCCTCACCGAAACCTAGTGGGTTCTAGGCTGGATGTAATGTGAAATGGAAAGTGTTTTTTCAAACACTCAATTGTTATTAGAGGATGCTTTAGGTAGGCCACTCTTAGTTTATTTACTCACAGGCCTGTATTGCAGTTAAATGAAAGTGAGACCTTTTTGGGGAAAAAAACTCAATTGTTATTGAAAGATTATTTAGTGAGGCCAGTAGGGTGTTTTCACATTAGCAGAATATGTGGGAGAGAGTTGCTATAGTTGGAGTAGACTGTAATGCAATACAGGTGGTAGCTCATTCTGAGGGGCATTTTGAGCCCCTCAGAATTTGCTGCCTCTCCATATAGACAATTTTATCAAGCAAGAACACTTCGGTTCTACTGTAGCGTCCCATGGCCAAAGTCTGGCTCCCCACCGAAACCTAGCGGGTTGTAGCCTGGATGTAATGTAATTGGAGAGTGTTTTTTCAAACACTCAATTGTTATTAGAGGATGCTTTAGGTAGGCCACTCTTAGTTGTTTACTCACAGGCCTGTATCGCAGTTACATGAAAGTGAGACCTTTTTGAAAAAAACTCAATTGTTATTGAAAGATTATTTAGTGAGGCCAGTAGGGTGTTTTCACACTAGCAGAATATGTGGGAGAGAGTTGCTATAGTTGGAGTACACTGTAATGCAATACAGGTGGTAGCTCATTCTGAGGGGCATTTTGAGCCCCTCAGAATTTGCTGCCTCTCCATATAGACCATTTTATCAAGCCAGAATGCATCTGTTCTACTGTAGCGTCCCATTGCCAAAGGCTGGCTCCACACCGAAACCTAGCGGGTTCTAGCCTGGATGTAATGTGAACTGGAGAGTGTTTTTTCAAACACTCAATTGTTATTAGAGGATGCTTTAGGTAGGCCACTCTTAGTTGTTTACTCACAGGCCTGTATTGCAGTTACATGAAAGTGAGACCTATTTGGGGAAAAAAACTCAATTGTTATTGAAAGATTATTTAGTGAGGCCAGTAGGGTGTTTTCACATTAGCAGAATATGTGGGAGAGAGTTGCTATAGTTGGAGTAGACTGTAATGCAATACAGGTGGTAGCTCATTCTGAGGGGCATTTTGAGCCCCTCAGAATTTGCTGCCTCTCCATATAGACCATTTTATCAAGCCAGAATGCATCTGTTCTACTGTAGCGTCCCATGGCCAAAGGCTGGCTCCTCACCGAAACCTAGCGGGTTTTAGGCTGGATGTAATGTGAAATGGAAAGTGTTTTTTCAAACACTCAATTGTTATTAGAGGATGCTTTAGGTAGGCCACTCTTAGTTTATTTACTCACAGGCCTGTATTGCAGTTATATGAAAGTGAGACCTATTTGGGGAAAAAAACTCAATTGTTATTGAAAGATTATTTAGTGAGGCCAGTAGGGTGTTTTCACATTAGCAGAATATGTGGGAGAGAGTTGCTATAGTTGGAGTAGACTGTAATGCAATACAGGTGGTAGCTCATTCTGAGGGGCATTTTGAGCCCCTCAGAATTTGCTGCCTCTCCATATAGACCATGTTATCAAGCCAGAATGCATCTGTTCTACTGTAGCGTCCCATTGCCAAAGGCTGGCTCCACACCGAAACCTAGCGGGTTCTAGCCTGGATGTAATGTGAACTGGAGAGTGTTTTTTCAAACACTCAATTGTTATTAGAGGATGCTTTAGGTAGGCAACTCTTAGTTGTTTACTCACAGGCCTGTATTGAAGATTCATGAAAGTCAGACCTTTTTGAAAAAAACTCAATTGTTGTTGAAAGATTATTTAGTGAGGCCAGTAGGGTGTTTTCACACTAGCAGAATATGTTGGAGAGAGTTGCTATATTTGGAATACACTATAATGCAATACAGGTGGTAGCTCATTCTGAGGGGCATTTTGAGCCCCTCAGAATTTGCTGCCTCTCCATATAGACCATTTTATCAAGCCAGAATGCATCTGTTCTACTGTAGCGTCCCATGGCCAAAGGCTGGCTCCCCACCGAAACCTAGCGGGTTCTAGGCTGCATGTAATGTGAACTGGAGAGTGTTTTTTCAAACACTCAATTGCTATTAGAGGATGCTTTAGGTAGGCCACTCTTAGTTTTTTATTCACAAGCCTGTATTGCAGTTACATGAAAGTGAGACCTTTTTGAAAAAAATTCAATTGTTGTTGAAAGATTATTTAGTGAGGCCAGTAGGGTGTTTTCACACTAGCAGAATATGTGGGAGAGAGTTGCTATATTTGGAGTACACTGTAATGCAATATAGGTGGTAGCTCATTCTGAGGGGCATTTTAAGCCCCTCTCCATTTTGCTGCCTCTCGATATAGACCATTTTATCAAGCCAGAATGCATCTGTTCTAGTGTATCGTCCCATGGCCAAAGGCTGGCTCCCCACCAAAACCTAGTGGGTTCTAGGCTGGATGTAATGTGAAATGGAAAGTGTTTTTTCAAACACTCAATTGTTATTAGAGGATGCTTTAGGTAGGCCACTCTTAGTTTATTTGCTCACAGGCCTGTATTGCATTTAAATGAAAGTGAGACCTTTTTGCGAAAAAAACTCAATTGTTATTGAAAGATTATTTAGCGAGGCCAGTAGGGTGTTTTCACATTAGCAGAATATGTTGGAGAGAGTTGGTATAGCTGGAGTAGAATGTAATGCAATACAGGTGGTAGCTCATTCTGAGGGGTATTTTGAGCCCCTCAGAATTTGCTGCCTCTCCATATAGACCATTTTATCAAGCCAGAATGCATCTGTTCTACTGTAGCGTCCCATTGCCAAAGGCTGGCTCCACACCGAAACCTAGCTGGTTCTAGCCTGGATGTAATGTGAACTGGAGAGTGTTTTTTCAAACACTCAATTGTTATTAGAGGATGCTTTAGGTAGGCCACTCTTAGTTGTTTATTCACAGGCCTGTATTGCAGTTACATGAAAGTGAGACCTTTTTGAAAAAAACTCAATTGTTGTTGAAAGATTATTTAGTGAGGCCAGTAGGGTGTTTTCACACTAGCAGAATATGTGGGAGAGAGTTGCTATATTTGGAGTACACTGTAATGCAAAACAGGTGGTAGCTCATTCTGAGGGGCATTTTGAGCCCCTCAGAATTTGCTGCCTCTCGATATAGACAATTTTATCAAGCCAGAATGCATCTGTTCTACTGTAGCGTCCCATGGCCAAAGGCTGGCTCCTCACCAAAACCTAGTGGGTTCTAGCCTGGATGTAATGTGAACTGGAGAGTGTTTTTTCAAACACTCAATTGTTATTAGAGGATGCTTTAGGTAGGCCACTCTTAGTTGTTTATTCACAGGCCTGTATTGCAGTTACATGAAAGTGAGACCGTTTTGAAAAAAACTCAATTGTTGTTGAAAGATTATTTAGTGAGGCCAGTAGGGTGTTTTCACACTAGCAGAATATGTGGGAGAGAGTTGCTATATTTGGAGTACACTGTAATGCAAAACAGGTGGTAGCTCATTCTGAGGGGCATTTTGAGCCCCTCAGAATTTGCTGCCTCTCGATATAGACAATTTTATCAAGCCAGAATGCATCTGTTCTACTGTAGCGTCCCATGGCCAAAGGCTGGCTCCTCACCAAAACCTAGTGGGTTCTAGGCTGGATATAATTTGAACTGGAGAGTGTTTTTTCAAACACTCAATTGTTATTAGAGGATGCTTTAGGTAGGCCACTCTTAGTTGTTTACTCACAGGCCTGTATTGCAGTTACATGAAAGTGAGACCTTTTTGAAAAAAACTCAATTGTTGTTGAAAGATTATTTAGTGAGGCCAGTAGGGTGTTTTCACACAAGCAGAATATGTGGGAGAGAGTTGCTATATTTGGAGTACACTGTAATGCAATACAGGTGGTAGCTCATTCTGAGGGGCATTTTGAGCCCCTCAGAATTTGCTGCCTCTCGATATAGACAATTTTATCGAGCCAGAATGCATCTGTTCTACTGTAGCGTCCCATGGCCAAAGGCTGGCTCCTCACCGAAACCTAGTGGGTTCTAGGCTGGATGTAATGTGAAATGGAAAGTGTTTTTTCAAACGCTCAATTGCTATTAGAGGATGCTTTAGGTAGGCCACTCTTAGTTGTTTATTCACAGGCCTGTATTGCAGTTACATGAAAGTGAGACCTTTTTGAAAAAAAAACTCAATTGTTATTGAAAGATTATTAAGTGAGGCCAGTAGGGTGTTTTCACATTAGCAGAATATGTGGGAGAGAGTTGCTATAGTTGGAGTAGACTGTAATGCAATACAGGTGGTAGCTCATTCTGAGGGGCATTTTGAGCCCCTCAGAATTTGCTGCCTCTCCATATAGACCATTTTATCAAGCCAGAATGCATCTGTTCTACTGTAGCGTCCCATTGCCAAAGGCTGGCTCCACACCGAAACCTAGTGGGTTCTAGGCTGGATGTAATGTGAAATGGAAATTTTTTTTTCAAACACTCAATTGTTATTAGAGGATGCTTTAGGTAGGCCACTCTTAGTTTATTTACTCACAGGCCTGTATTGCAGTTAAATGAAAGTGAGACCTTTTTGGGAAAAAAAATCTCAATTGTTATTGAAAGATTATTTAGTGAGGCCAGTAGGGTGTTTTCACACTAGCAGAATATGTGGGAGAGAGTTGCTATATTTGGAGTACACTGTAATGCAATACAATTGGTAGCTCATTCTGAGGGGCATTTTGAGCCCCTCAGAATTTGCTGCCTCTCGATATAGACAATTTTATCAAGCCAGAATGCATCTGTTCTACTGTAGCGTCCAATTGCCAAAGGCTGGCTCCACACCGAAACCTAGTGGGTTCTAGGCTTGATGTAATGTGAAATGGAAAGTGTTTTTTCAAACACTCAATTGTTATTAGAGGATGCTTTAGGTAGGCCACTCTTTGTTGTTTACTCACAGGCCTGTATTGCAGTTACATGAAAGTGAGACCTTTTTGAAAAAAACTCAATTGTTGTTGAAAGATTATTTAGTGAGGCCAGTAGGGTGTTTTCACGCTAGCAGAATATGTGGGAGAGAGTTGCTATAGTTGGAGTACACTGTAATGCAATACAGGTGGTAGCTCATTCTGAGGGGCATTTTGAGCCCCTCAGAATTTGCTGCCTCTCGATATAGACAATTTTATCAAGCCAGAATGCATCTGTTCTACTGTAGCGTCCCATTGCCAAAGGCTGGATCCCCACCGAAACCTAGCGGGTTCTAGCCTGGATGTAATGTGAACTGGAGAGTGTTTTTTCAATCACTCAATTGTTATTAGAGGATGCTTTAGGTAGGCAACTCTTAGTTGTTTACTCACAGGCCTGTATTGCAGTTACATGAAAGTGAGACCTTTTTGAAAAAAACTCAATTGTTGTTGAAAGATTATTTAGTGAGGCCAGTAGGGTGTTTTCACACTAGCAGAATATGTGGGAGAGAGTTGCTATATTTGGAGTACACTGTAATGCAATACAGGTGGAAGCTCATTCTGAGGGGCATTTTGAGCCCCTCAGAATTTGCTGCCTCTCGATATAGACCATTTTATCAAGCCAGAATGCATCTGTTCTACTGTAGCGTCCCATGGCCAAAGGCTGGCTCCCCACCGAAACCTAGGGGGTTCTAGGCTGGATGTAATGTGAAATGGAAAGTGTTTTTTCAAACACTCAATTGTTATTAGAGGATGCTTTAGGTAGGCCACTCTTAGTTTATTTACTCACAGGCCTGTATTGCAGTTACATGAAAGTGAGACCTTTTTGAAAAAAAAAATCAATTGTTATTGAAAGATTATTAAGTGAGGCCAGTAGGGTGTTTTCACATTAGCAGAATATGTTTGAGAGAGTTGCTATAGTTGGAGTACACTGTAATGCAATACAGGTGGTAGCTCATTCTGAGGGGCATTTTGAGCCCCTCAGAATTTGCTTTCTCTCCATATAGACCATTTTATCAAGCCAGAATGCATCTGTTCTACTGTAGCGTCCCATGGCCAAAGGCTGGCTCCCCACCGAAACCTAGCGGGTTCTAGGCTGGATGTAATGTGAACTGGAGAGCGTTTTTTCAAACACTCAATTGTTATTAGAGGATGCTTTAGGTAGGCCACTCTAAGTTTATTTACTCACGGGCCTGTATTGCAGTTACATGAAAGTGAGACCTTTTTGAAAAAAACTCAATTGTTGTTGAAAGATTATTTAGTGAGGCCAGTAGGGTGTTTTCACACTAGCAGAACATGTGGGAGAGAGTTGCTATATTTGGAGTACACTGTAATGCAATACAGGTGGTAGCTCATTCTGAGGGGCATTTTGAGCCCCTCAGAATTTGCTGCCTCCCGATATTGACAATTTTATCAAGCCAGAATGCATCTGTTCTACTGTAGCGTCCCATGGCCAAAGGCTGGCTCCTCACCGAAACCTAGTGGGTTCTAGGCTGGATGTAATGTGAAATGGAAAGTGTTTTTTCAAACGCTCAATTGCTATTAGAGGATGCTTTAGGTAGGCCACTCTTAGTTGTTTATTCACAGGCCTGTATTGCAGTTACATGAAAGTGAGACCTTTTTGAAAAAAAAACTCAATTGTTATTGAAAGATTATTTAGTGAGGCCAGTAGGGTGTTTTCACACTAGCAGAATATGTGGGAGAGAGTTGCTATATTTGGAGTACACTGTAATGCAATACAATTGGTAGCTCATTCTGAGGGGCATTTTGAGCCCCTCAGAATTTGCTGCCTCTCGATATAGACAATTTTATCAAGCCAGAATGCATCTGTTCTACTGTAGCGTCCAATTGCCAAAGGCTGGCTCCACACCGAAACCTAGTGGGTTCTAGGCTTGATGTAATGTGAAATGGAAAGTGTTTTTTCAAACACTCAATTGTTATTAGAGGATGCTTTAGGTAGGCCACTCTTTGTTGTTTACTCACAGGCCTGTATTGCAGTTACATGAAAGTGAGACCTTTTTGAAAAAAACTCAATTGTTGTTGAAAGATTATTTAGTGAGGCCAGTAGGGTGTTTTCACACTAGCAGAATATGTGGGAGAGAGTTGCTATATTTGGAGTACACTGTAATGCAATACAGGTGGAAGCTCATTCTGAGGGGCATTTTGAGCCCCTCAGAATTTGCTGCCTCTCGATATAGACCATTTTATCAAGCCAGAATGCATCTGTTCTACTGTAGCGTCCCATGGCCAAAGGCTGGCTCCCCACCGAAACCTAGGGGGTTCTAGGCTGGATGTAATGTGAAATGGAAAGTGTTTTTTCAAACACTCAATTGTTATTAGAGGATGCTTTAGGTAGGCCACTCTTAGTTTATTTACTCACAGGCCTGTATTGCAGTTACATGAAAGTGAGACCTTTTTGAAAAAAAAAATCAATTGTTATTGAAAGATTATTAAGTGAGGCCAGTAGGGTGTTTTCACATTAGCAGAATATGTTTGAGAGAGTTGCTATAGTTGGAGTACACTGTAATGCAATACAGGTGGTAGCTCATTCTGAGGGGCATTTTGAGCCCCTCAGAATTTGCTTTCTCTCCATATAGACCATTTTATCAAGCCAGAATGCATCTGTTCTACTGTAGCGTCCCATGGCCAAAGGCTGGCTCCCCACCGAAACCTAGCGGGTTCTAGGCTGGATGTAATGTGAACTGGAGAGCGTTTTTTCAAACACTCAATTGTTATTAGAGGATGCTTTAGGTAGGCCACTCTAAGTTTATTTACTCACGGGCCTGTATTGCAGTTACATGAAAGTGAGACCTTTTTGAAAAAAACTCAATTGTCATTTAAAGATTATTTAGTGAGGCCAGTAGGGTGTTTTCACACTAGCAGAATATGTGGGAGAGAGTTGCTATAGTTGGAGTACACTGTAATGCAATACAGGTGGTAGCTCATTCTGAGGGGCATTTTGAGCCCCTCAGAATTTGCTGCCTCTCCATATAGACCATTTTATCAAGCCAGAATGCATCTGTTCTACTGTAACGTCCCATTGCCAAAGGCTGGCTCCACACCGAAACCTAGCGGGTTCTAGCCTGGATGTAATGTGAACTGGAGAGTGTTTTTTCAAACACTCAATTGTTATTAGAGGATGCTTTAGGTAGGCCACTCTTAGAGGTTTACTCACAGGCCTGTATTGCAGTTACATGAAAGTGAGACCTTTTTGAAAAAAACTCAATTGTTGTTGAAAGATTATTTAGTGAGGCCAGTAGGGTGTTTTCACACTAGCAGAATATGTGGGAGAGAGTTGCTATATTTGGAGTACACTGTAATGCAATACAGGTGGTAGCTCATTCTGAGGGGCATTTTGAGCCCCTCAGAATTTGCTGCCTCCCGATATTGACAATTTTATCAAGCCAGAATGCATCTGTTCTACTGTAGCGTCCCATGGCCAAAGGCTGGCTCCTCACCGAAACCTAGTGGGTTCTAGGCTGGATGTAATGTGAAATGGAAAGTGTTTTTTCAAACGCTCAATTGCTATTAGAGGATGCTTTAGGTAGGCCACTCTTAGTTGTTTATTCACAGGCCTGTATTGCAGTTACATGAAAGTGAGACCTTTTTGAAAAAAAAACTCAATTGTTATTGAAAGATTATTTAGTGAGGCCAGTAGGGTGTTTTCACACTAGCAGAATATGTGGGAGAGAGTTGCTATATTTGGAGTACACTGTAATGCAATACAATTGGTAGCTCATTCTGAGGGGCATTTTGAGCCCCTCAGAATTTGCTGCCTCTCGATGTAGACAATTTTATCAAGCCAGAATGCATCTGTTCTACTGTAGCGTCCAATTGCCAAAGGCTGGCTCCACACCGAAACCTAGTGGGTTCTAGGCTTGATGTAATGTGAAATGGAAAGTGTTTTTTCAAACACTCAATTGTTATTAGAGGATGCTTTAGGTAGGCCACTCTTTGTTGTTTACTCACAGGCCTGTATTGCAGTTACATGAAAGTGAGACCTTTTTGAAAAAAACTCAATTGTTGTTGAAAGATTATTTAGTGAGGCCAGTAGGGTGTTTTCACGCTAGCAGAATATGTGGGAGAGAGTTGCTATAGTTGGAGTACACTGTAATGCAATACAGGTGGTAGCTCATTCTGAGGGGCATTTTGAGCCCCTCAGAATTTGCTGCCTCTCGATATAGACAATTTTATCAAGCCAGAATGCATCTGTTCTACTGTAGCGTCCCATTGCCAAAGGCTGGATCCCCACCGAAACCTAGCGGGTTCTAGCCTGGATGTAATGTGAACTGGAGAGTGTTTTTTCAATCACTCAATTGTTATTAGAGGATGCTTTAGGTAGGCAACTCTTAGTTGTTTACTCACAGGCCTGTATTGCAGTTACATGAAAGTGAGACCTTTTTGAAAAAAACTCAATTGTTGTTGAAAGATTATTTAGTGAGGCCAGTAGGGTGTTTTCACACTAGCAGAATATGTGGGAGAGAGTTGCTATATTTGGAGTACACTGTAATGCAATACAGGTGGAAGCTCATTCTGAGGGGCATTTTGAGCCCCTCAGAATTTGCTGCCTCTCGATATAGACCATTTTATCAAGCCAGAATGCATCTGTTCTACTGTAGCGTCCCATGGCCAAAGGCTGGCTCCCCACCGAAACCTAGGGGGTTCTAGGCTGGATGTAATGTGAAATGGAAAGTGTTTTTTCAAACACTCAATTGTTATTAGAGGATGCTTTAGGTAGGCCACTCTTAGTTTATTTACTCACAGGCCTGTATTGCAGTTACATGAAAGTGAGACCTTTTTGAAAAAAAAAATCAATTGTTATTGAAAGATTATTAAGTGAGGCCAGTAGGGTGTTTTCACATTAGCAGAATATGTTTGAGAGAGTTGCTATAGTTGGAGTACACTGTAATGCAATACAGGTGGTAGCTCATTCTGAGGGGCATTTTGAGCCCCTCAGAATTTGCTTTCTCTCCATATAGACCATTTTATCAAGCCAGAATGCATCTGTTCTACTGTAGCGTCCCATGGCCAAAGGCTGGCTCCCCACCGAAACCTAGCGGGTTCTAGGCTGGATGTAATGTGAACTGGAGAGCGTTTTTTCAAACACTCAATTGTTATTAGAGGATGCTTTAGGTAGGCCACTCTAAGTTTATTTACTCACGGGCCTGTATTGCAGTTACATGAAAGTGAGACCTTTTTGAAAAAAACTCAATTGTCATTTAAAGATTATTTAGTGAGGCCAGTAGGGTGTTTTCACACTAGCAGAATATGTGGGAGAGAGTTGCTATAGTTGGAGTACACTGTAATGCAATACAGGTGGTAGCTCATTCTGAGGGGCATTTTGAGCCCCTCAGAATTTGCTGCCTCTCCATATAGACCATTTTATCAAGCCAGAATGCATCTGTTCTACTGTAACGTCCCATTGCCAAAGGCTGGCTCCACACCGAAACCTAGCGGGTTCTAGCCTGGATGTAATGTGACCTGGAGAGTGTTTTTTCAAACACTCAATTGTTATTAGAGGATGCTTTAGGTAGGCCACTCTTAGTTGTTTACTCACAGGCCTGTATTGCAGTTACATGAAAGTGAGACCTTTTTGAAAAAAACTCAATTGTTGTTGAAAGATTATTTAGTGAGGCCAGTAGGGTGTTTTCACACTAGCAGAATATGTGGGAGAGAGTTGCTATATTTGGAATACACTATAATGCAATACAGGTGGTAGCTCATTCTGAGGGGCATTTTGAGCCCCTCAGAATTTGCTGCCTCTCGATATAGACAATTTTATCAAGCCAGAATGCATCTGTTCTACTGTAGCGTCCCATGGCCAAAGGCTGGCTCCTCACCGAAACCTAGTGGGTTCTAGGCTGGATGTAATGTGAAATGGAAAGTGTTTTTTCAAACGCTCAATTGCTATTAGAGGATGCTTTAGGTAGGCCACTCTTAGTTGTTTATTCACAGGCCTGTATTGCAGTTACATGAAAGTGAGACCTTTTTGAAAAAAAAACTCAATTGTTATTGAAAGATTATTAAGTGAGGCCAGTAGGGTGTTTTCACATTAGCAGAATATGTGGGAGAGAGTTGCTATAGTTGGAGTAGACTGTAATGCAATACAGGTGGTAGCTCATTCTGAGGGGCATTTTGAGCCCCTCAGAATTTGCTGCCTCTCCATATAGACCATTTTATCAAGCCAGAATGCATCAGTTCTACTGTAGCGTCCCATGGCCAAAGGCTGGCTCCCCACCGAAACCTAGTGGGTTCTAGGCTGGATATAATTTGAACTGGAGAGCGTTTTTTCAAACACTCAATTGTTATTAGAGGATGCTTTAGGTAGGCCACTCTAAGTTTATTTACTCACGGGCCTGTATTGCAGTTACATGAAAGTGAGACCTTTTTGAAAAAAACTCAATTGTCATTTAAAGATTATTTAGTGAGGCCAGTAGGGTGTTTTCACACTAGCAGAATATGTGGGAGAGAGTTGCTATAGTTGGAGTACACTGTAATGCAATACAGGTGGTAGCTCATTCTGAGGGGCATTTTGAGCCCCTCAGAATTTGCTGCCTCTCCATATAGACCATTTTATCAAGCCAGAATGCATCTGTTCTACTGTAACGTCCCATTGCCAAAGGCTGGCTCCACACCGAAACCTAGCGGGTTCTAGCCTGGATGTAATGTGAACTGGAGAGTGTTTTTTCAAACACTCAATTGTTATTAGAGGATGCTTTAGGTAGGCCACTCTTAGTTGTTTACTCACAGGCCTGTATTGCAGTTACATGAAAGTGAGACCTTTTTGAAAAAAACTCAATTGTTGTTGAAAGATTATTTAGTGAGGCCAGTAGGGTGTTTTCACACTAGCAGAATATGTGGGAGAGAGTTGCTATATTTGGAGTACACTGTAATGCAATACAGGTGGTAGCTCATTCTGAGGGGCATTTTGAGCCCCTCAGAATTTGCTGCCTCTCGATATAGACAATTTTATCAAGCCAGAATGCATCTGTTCTACTGTAGCGTCCCATGGCCAAAGGCTGGCTCCTCACTGAAACCTAGTGGGTTCTAGGCTGGATGTAATGTGAAATGGAAAGTGTTTTTTCAAACGCTCAATTGCTATTAGAGGATGCTTTAGGTAGGCCACTCTTAGTTGTTTATTCACAGGCCTGTATTGCAGTTACATGAAAGTGAGACCTTTTTGAAAAAAAAACTCAATTGTTATTGAAAGATTATTAAGTGAGGCCAGTAGGGTGTTTTCACATTAGCAGAATATGTGGGAGAGAGTTGCTATAGTTGGAGTAGACTGTAATGCAATACAGGTGGTAGCTCATTCTGAGGGGCATTTTGAGCCCCTCAGAATTTGCTGCCTCTCCATATAGACCATTTTATCAAGCCAGAATGCATCAGTTCTACTGTAGCGTCCCATGGCCAAAGGCTGGCTCCCCACCGAAACCTAGTGGGTTCTAGGCTGGATATAATTTGAACTGGAGAGTGTTTTTTCAAACGCTCAATTGCTATTAGAGGATGCTTTAGGTAGGCCACTCTTAGTTGTTTATTCAGAGGCCTGTATTGCAGTTACATGAAAGTGAGACCTTTTTGAAAAAAAACTCAATTGTTATTGAAAGATTATTTAGTGAGGCCAGTAGGGTGTTTTCACATTAGCAGAATATGTGGGAGAGAGTTGCTATAGTTGGAGTAGACTGTAATGCAATACAGGTGGTAGCTCATTCTGAGGGGCATTTTGAGCCCCTCAGAATTTGCTGCCTCTCGATATAGACCATTTTATCAAGCCAGAATGCATCTGTTCTACTGTAGCGTCCCATGGCCAAAGGCTGGCTCCCCACCGAAACCTAGTGGGTTCTAGGCTGGATGTAATGTGAAATGGAAAGTGTTTTTTCAAACACTCAATTGTTATTAGAGGATGCTTTAGGTAGGCCACTCTTAGTTTATTTACTCACAGGCCTGTATTGCAGTTACATGAAAGTGAGACCTTTTTGAAAAAAAAAAAATTGTTATTGAAAGATTATTAAGTGAGGCCAGTAGGTTGTTTTTACATTAGCAGAATATGTGGGAGAGAGTTGCTATAGTTGGAGTACACTGTAATGCAATACAGGTGGTAGCTCATTCTGAGGGGCATTTTGAGCCCCTCAGAATTTGCTGCCTCTCCATATAGACCATTTTATCAAGCCAGAATGCATCTGTTCTACTGTAGCGTCCCATGGCCAAAGGCTGGCTCCCCACCGAAACCTAGCGGGTTCTAGGCTGGATGTAATGTGAACTGGAGAGTGTTTTTTCAAACACTCAATTGCTATTAGAGGATGCTTTAGGTAGGCCACTCTTACTTGTTTATTCACAGGCCTGTATTGCAGTTAAATGAAAGTGAGACCTTTTTGAAAAAAACTCAATTGTTATTGAAATATTATTTAGTGAGGCCAGTAGGGTGTTTACACATTAGCAGAATATGTGGGAGAGAGTTGCTATAGTTGGAGTACACTGTAATGCAATACAGGTGGTAGCTCATTCTGAGGGGCATTTTGAGCCCCTCAGAATTTGCTGCCTCTCGATATAGACCATTTTATCAAGCCAGAATGCATCTGTTCTACTGTAGCGTCCCATGGCCAAAGGCTGGCTCCCCACCGAAACCTAGTGGGTTCTAGGCTGGATGTAATGTGAAATGGAAAGTGTTTTTTCAAACACTCAATTGTTATTAGAGGATGCTTTAGGTAGGCCACTCTTAGTTTATTTACTCACAGGCCTGTATTGCAGTTAAATGAAAGTGAGACTTTTTTGGGGAAAAAAACTAAATTGTTATTGAAAGATTATTTAGTGAGGCCAGTAGGGTGTTTTCACATTAGCAGAATATGTGGGAGAGAGTTGCTATAGTTGGAGTAGACTGTAATGCAATACAGGTGGTAGCTCATTCTGAGGGGAATTTTGAGCCCCTCAGAATTTGCTGCCTCTCCATATAGACCATTTTATCAAGCCAGAATGCATCTGTTCTACCTGTAGTGTCCCATGGCCAAAGGCTGGCTCCCCACCGAAACCTAGCGGGTTCTAGGCTGGATGTAATGTGAACTGGAGAGTGTTTTTTCAAACACTCAATTGCTATTAGAGGATGCTTTAGGTAGGCCACTCTTAGTTGTTTATTCACAGGCCTGTATTGCAGTTAAATAAAAGTGAGACCTTTTTGAAAAAAACTCAATTGTTATTGAAAGATTATTAAGTGAGGCCAGTAGGGTGTTTTCACATTAGCAGAATATGTGGGAGAGAGTTGCTATAGTTGGAGTAGACTGTAATGCAATACAGGTGGTAGCTCATTCTGAGGGGCATTTTGAGCCCCTCAGAATTTGCTGCCTCTCCATATAGACCATTTTATCAAGCCAGAATGCATCTGTTCTACTGTAGCGTCCCATGGCCAAAGGCTGGCTCCTCACCGAAACCTAGTGGGTTCTAGGCTGGATGTAATGTGAAATGGAAAATGTTTTTTCAAACACTCAATTGCTATTAGAGGATGCTTTAGGTAGGCCACTCTTAGTTGTTTATTCACAGGCCTGTATTGCAGTTACATGAAAGTGAGACCTTTTTGAAAAAAACTCAATTGTCATTTAAAAATTATTTAGTGAGGCCAGTAGGGTGTTTTCACACTAGCAGAATATGTGGGAGAGAGTTGCTATAGTTGGAGTAGACTGTAAGGCAATACAGGTGGTAGCTCATTCTGAGGGGCATTTTGAGCCCCTCAGAATTTGCTGCCTCTCCATATAGAAAATTTTATCAAGCCAGAATGCATCTGTTCTACTGTAGCGTCCCATTGCCAAAGGCTGTCTCCACACCGAAACCTAGCGGGTTCTAGCCTGGATGTAATGTGAACTGGAGAGTGTTTTTTCAAACACTCAATTGTTATTAGAGGAAGCTTTAGGTAGGCCACTCTTAGTTGTTTACTCACAGGCCTGTATTGCAGTTACATGAAAGTGAGACCTTTTTGAAAAAAACTCAATTGTTGTTGAAAGATTATTTAGTGAGGCCAGTAGGGTGTTTTCACACTAGCAGAATATGTGGAAGAGAGTTGCTATATTTGGAGTACACTGTAATGCAATACAGGTGGTAGCTCATTCTGAGGGGCATTTTGAGCCCCTCAGAATTTGCTGCCTCTCGATATAGACAATTTTATCAAGACAGAATGCATCTGTTCTACTGTAGCGTCCCATTGCCAAAGGCTGGCTCCACACCGAAACCTAGTGGGTTCTAGGCTGGATGTAATGTGAAATGGAAAGTGTTCTTTCAAACACTCAATTGTTATTAGAGGATGCTTTAGGTAGGCCACTCTTAGTTTATTTACTCACAGGCCTGTATTGCAGTTAAATGAAAATGAGACCTTTTTGGGGAAAAAAATCTCAATTGTTATTGAAAGATTATTTAGTGAGGCCAGTAGGGTGTTTTCAAATTAATCGAATATGTTGGAGAGAGTTGCTATAGTTGGAGAAGAATGTAATGCAATACAGGTGGTAGCTCATTCTGAGGGGCATTTTGAGCCCCTCAGAATTTGCTGCCTCTCGATATAGACAATTTTATCAAGCCAGAATGCATCTGTTCTACTGTAGCGTCCCATTGCCAAAGACTGGCTCCACACCGAAACCTAGCGGGTTCTAGCCTGGATGTAATGTGAACTGGAGAGTGTTTTTTCAAACACTCAATTGTTATTAGAGGATGCTTTAGGTAGGCAACTCTTAGTTGTTTACTCACAGGCCTGTATTGAAGATTCATGAAAGTCAGACCTTTTTGAAAAAAACTCAATTGTTGTTGAAAGATTATTTAGTGAGGCCAGTAGGGTGTTTTCACACTAGCAGAATATGTGGGAGAGAGTTGCTATATTTGGAATACACTATAATGCAATACAGGTGGTAGCTCATTCTAAGGGGCATTTTGAGCCCCTCAGAATTTGCTGCCTCTCCATATAGACCATTTTATCAAGCCAGAATGCATCTGTTCTACTGTAGCGTCCCATGGCCAAAGGCTGGCTCCCTACCGAAACCTAGCGGGTTCTAGGCTGCATGTAATGTGAACTGGAGAGTGTTTTTTCAAACACTCAATTGCTATTAGAGGATGCTTTAGGTAGGCCACTCTTAGTTTTTTATTCACAAGCCTGTATTGCAGTTACATGAAAGTGAGACCTTTTTGAAAAAAACTCAATTGTTGTTGAAAGATTATTTAGTGAGGCCAGTAGGGTGTTTTCACACTAGCAGAATATGTGGGAGAGAGTTGCTATATTTGGAGTACACTGTAATGCAATATAGGTGGTAGCTCATTCTGAGGGGCATTTTAAGCCCCTCAGAATTTGCTGCCTCTCCATATAGACCATGTTATCAAGCCATAATGCATCTGTTCTACTGTAGCGTCCCATTGCCAAAGGCTGGCTCCACACCGAAACCTAGTGGGTTCTAGGCTGGATGTAATGTGAAATGGAAAATGTTTTTTCAAACACTCAATTGCTATTAGAGGATGCTTTAGGTAGGTCACTCTTAGTTGTTTATTCACAGGCCTGTATTGCAGTTACATGAAAGTGAGACCTTTTTGAAAAAAACTCAATTGTCATTTAAAAATTATTTAGTGAGGCCAGTAGGGTGTTTTCACACTAGCAGAATATGTGGGAGAGAGTTGCTATAGTTGGAGTAGACTGTAAGGCAATACAGGTGGTAGCTCATTCTGAGGGGCATTTTGAGCCCCTCAGAATTTGCTGCCTCTCCATATAGAAAATTTTATCAAGCCAGAATGCATCTGTTCTACTGTAGCGTCCCATTGCCAAAGGCTGTCTCCACACCGAAACCTAGCGGGTTCTAGCCTGGATGTAATGTGAACTGGAGAGTGTTTTTTCAAACACTCAATTGTTATTAGAGGAAGCTTTAGGTAGGCCACTCTTAGTTGTTTACTCACAGGCCTGTATTGCAGTTACATGAAAGTGAGACCTTTTTGAAAAAAACTCAATTGTTGTTGAAAGATTATTTAGTGAGGCCAGTAGGGTGTTTTCACACTAGCAGAATATGTGGAAGAGAGTTGCTATATTTGGAGTACACTGTAATGCAATACAGGTGGTAGCTCATTCTGAGGGGCATTTTGAGCCCCTCAGAATTTGCTGCCTCTCGATATAGACAATTTTATCAAGACAGAATGCATCTGTTCTACTGTAGCGTCCCATTGCCAAAGGCTGGCTCCACACCGAAACCTAGTGGGTTCTAGGCTGGATGTAATGTGAAATGGAAAGTGTTCTTTCAAACACTCAATTGTTATTAGAGGATGCTTTAGGTAGGCCACTCTTAGTTTATTTACTCACAGGCCTGTATTGCAGTTAAATGAAAATGAGACCTTTTTGGGGAAAAAAATCTCAATTGTTATTGAAAGATTATTTAGTGAGGCCAGTAGGGTGTTTTCAAATTAATCGAATATGTTGGAGAGAGTTGCTATAGTTGGAGAAGAATGTAATGCAATACAGGTGGTAGCTCATTCTGAGGGGCATTTTGAGCCCCTCAGAATTTGCTGCCTCTCGATATAGACAATTTTATCAAGCCAGAATGCATCTGTTCTACTGTAGCGTCCCATTGCCAAAGACTGGCTCCACACCGAAACCTAGCGGGTTCTAGCCTGGATGTAATGTGAACTGGAGAGTGTTTTTTCAAACACTCAATTGTTATTAGAGGATGCTTTAGGTAGGCAACTCTTAGTTGTTTACTCACAGGCCTGTATTGAAGATTCATGAAAGTCAGACCTTTTTGAAAAAAACTCAATTGTTGTTGAAAGATTATTTAGTGAGGCCAGTAGGGTGTTTTCACACTAGCAGAATATGTGGGAGAGAGTTGCTATATTTGGAATACACTATAATGCAATACAGGTGGTAGCTCATTCTGAGGGGCATTTTGAGCCCCTCAGAATTTGCTGCCTCTCCATATAGACCATTTTATCAAGCCAGAATGCATCTGTTCTACTGTAGCGTCCCATGGCCAAAGGCTGGCTCCCCACCGAAACCTAGCGGGTTCTAGGCTGCATGTAATGTGAACTGGAGAGTGTTTTTTCAAACACTCAATTGCTATTAGAGGATGCTTTAGGTAGGCCACTCTTAGTTTTTTATTCACAAGCCTGTATTGCAGTTACATGAAAGTGAGACCTTTTTGAAAAAAACTCAATTGTTGTTGAAAGATTATTTAGTGAGGCCAGTAGGGTGTTTTCACACTAGCAGAATATGTGGGAGAGAGTTGCTATATTTGGAGTACACTGTAATGCAATATAGGTGGTAGCTCATTCTGAGGGGCATTTTAAGCCCCTCAGAATTTGCTGCCTCTCCATATAGACAATTTTATCAAGCCAGAATGCATCTGTTCTACTGTAGCGTCCCATGGCCAAAGGCTGGCTCCTCACCGAAACCTAGTTGGTTCTAGGCTGGATGTAATGTGAAATGGAAAGTGTTTTTTCAAACACTCAATTGTTATTAGAGGGTGCTTTAGGTAGGCCACTCTTAGTTTATTTACTCACAGGCCTGTATTGCATTTAAATGAAAGTGAGACCTTTTTGGGGAAAAAAACTCAATTGTTATTGAAAGATTATTTAGTGAGGCCAGTAGGGTGTTTTCACATTAGCAGAATATGTGGGAGAGAGTTGCTATAGTTGGAGTAGACTGTAATGCAATATAGGTGGTAGCTCATTCTGAGGGGCATTTTAAGCCCCTCTCCATTTTGCTGCCTCTCGATATAGACCATTTTATCAAGCCAGAATGCATCTGTTCTAGTGTATCGTCCCATGGCCAAAGGCTGGCTCCCCACCAAAACCTAGGGGGTTCTAGGCTGGATGTAATGTGAAATGGAAAGTGTTTTTTCAAACACTCAATTGTTATTAGAGGATGCTTTAGGTAGGCCACTCTTAGTTTATTTGCTCACAGGCCTGTATTGCATTTAAATGAAAGTGAGACCTTTTTGGGAAAAAAACTCAATTGTTATTGAAAGATTATTTAGTGAGGCCAGTAGGGTGTTTTCACATTAGCAGAATATGTTGGAGAGAGTTGGTATAGTTGGAGTAGAATGTAATGCAATACAGGTGGTAGCTCATTCTGAGGGGTATTTTGAGCCCCTCAGAATTTGCTGCCTCTCGATATAGACAATTTTATCAAGCCAGAACGTATCTGTTCTACTTTAGCGTCCCATGGCGAAAGGCTGGCTCCCCACCGAAACGTAGCGGGTTCTAGCCTGGATGTAATGTGAACTGGAGAGTGTTTTTTCAAACGCTCAATTGCTATTAGAGGATGCTTTAGGTAGGCCACTCTTAGTTGTTTATTCACAGGCCTGTATTGCAGTTACATGAAAGTGAGACCTTTTTGAAAAAAAAACTCAATTGTTATTGAAAGATTATTAAGTGAGGCCAGTAGGGTGTTTTCACATTAGCAGAATATGTGGGAGAGAGTTGCTATAGTTGGAGTAGACTGTAATGCAATACAGGTGGTAGCTCATTCTGAGGGGCATTTTGAGCCCCTCAGAATTTGCTGCCTCTCCATATAGACCATTTTATCAAGACAGACTGCATCAGTTCTACTGTAGCGTCCCATGGCGAAAGGCTGGCTCCCCACCGAAACCTAGTGGGTTCTAGGCTGGATATAATTTGAACTGGAGAGTGTTTTTTCAAACACTCAATTGTTATTAGAGGATGCTTTAGGTAGGCCACCCTTAGTTTATTTACTCACAGGCCTGTATTGCAGTTACATGAAAAAGAGACCTTTTTGAAAAAAACTCAATTGTCATTTAAAGATTATTTAGTGAGGCCAGTAGGGTGTTTTCACATTAGCAGAATATGTGGGAGAGAGTTGCTATAGTTGGAGTAGACTGTAATGCAATACAGGTGGTAGCTCATTCTGAGGGGCATTTTGAGCCCCTCAGAATTTGCTGCCTCTCCATATAGACAATTTTATCAAGCCAGAATGCATCTGTTCTACTGTAGCGTCCCATTGCCAAAGGCTGGCTCCACACCGAAACCTAGCGGGTTCTAGCCTGGATGTAATGTGAACTGGAGAGTGTTTTTTCAAACACTCAATTGTTATTAGAGGATGCTTTAGGTTGGCCACTCTTAGTTGTTTACTCACAGGCCTGTATTGCAGATACATGAAAGTGAGACCTTTTTGAAAAAAATTCAATTGTTGTTGAAAGATTATTTAGTGAGGCCAGTAGGGTGTTTTCACACTAGCAGAATATGTGGGAGAGAGTTGCTATATTTGGAGTACACTGTAATGCAATACAGGTGGTAGCTCATTCTGAGGGGCATTTTGAGCCCCTCAGAATTTGCTGCCTCTCCATATAGACAATTTTATCAAGCCAGAATGCATCTGTTCTACTGTAGCGTCCCATGGCCAAAGGCTGGCTCCTCACCGAAACCTTGTGGGTTCTAGGCTGGATGTAATGTGAAATGGAAAGTGTTTTTTCAAACACTCAATTGTTATTAGAGGATGCTTTAGGTAGGCCACTCTTAGTTTATTTACTCACAGGCCTGTATTGCAGTTAAATGAAAGTGAGACCTTTTTGGGGAAAAAAACTCAATTGTTATTGAAAGATTATTTAGTGAGGCCAGTAGGGTGTTTTCACATTAGCAGAATATGTGGGAGAGAGTTGCTATAGTTGGAGTAGACTGTAATGCAATACAGGTGGTAGCTCATTCTGAGGGGCATTTTGAGCCCCTCAGAATTTGCTGCCTCTCCATATAGACCATTTTATCAAGCAAGAACACTTCGGTTCTACTGTAGCGTCCCATGGCCAAAGTCTGGCTCCCCACCGAAACCTAGCGGGTTGTAGCCTGGATGTAATGTAATTGGAGAGTGTTTTTTCAAACACTCAATTGTTATTAGAGGATGCTTTAGGTAGGCCACTCTTAGTTGTTTACTCACAGGCCTGTATCGCAGTTACATGAAAGTGAGACCTTTTTGAAAAAAACTCAATTGTTATTGAAAGATTATTTAGTGAGGCCAGTAGGGTGTTTTCACACTAGCAGAATATGTGGGAGAGAGTTGCTATAGTTGGAGTACACTGTAATGCAATACAGGTGGTAGCTCATTCTGAGGGGCATTTTGAGCCCCTCAGAATTTGCTGCCTCTCCATATAGACCATTTTATCAAGCCAGAATGCATCTGTTCTACTGTAGCGTCCCATTGCCAAAGGCTGGCTCCACACCGAAACCTAGCGGGTTCTAGCCTGGATGTAATGTGAACTGGAGAGTGTTTTTTCAAACACTCAATTGTTATTAGAGGATGCTTTAGGTAGGCCACTCTTAGTTGTTTACTCACAGGCCTGTATTGCAGTTACATGAAAGTGAGACCTTTTTGAAAAAAACTCAATTGTTGTTGAAAGATTATTTAGTGAGGCCAGTAGGGTGTTTTCACACTAGCAGAATATGTGGGAGAGAGTTGCTATATTTGGAGTACACTGTAATGCAATACAGGTGGTAGCTCATTCTGAGGGGCATTTTGAGCCCCTCAGAATTTGCTGCCTCTCGATATTGACAATTTTATCAAGCCAGAATGCATCTGTTCTACTGTAGCGTCCCATGGCCAAAGGCTGGCTCCTCACCGAAACCTAGTGGGTTCTAGGCTGGATGTAATGTGAAATGGAAAGTGTTTTTTCAAACGCTCAATTGCTATTAGAGGATGCTTTAGGTAGGCCACTCTTAGTTGTTTATTCACAGGCCTGTATTGCAGTTACATGAAAGTGAGACCTTTTTGAAAAAAAAACTCAATTGTTATTGAAAGATTATTAAGTGAGGCCAGTAGGGTGTTTTCACATTAGCAGAATATGTGGGAGAGAGTTGCTATAGTTGGAGTAGACTGTAATGCAATATAGGTGGTAGCTCATTCTGAGGGGCATTTTGAGCCCCTCAGAATTTGCTGCCTCTCCATATAGACCATTTTATCAAGCCAGAATGCATCTGTTCTACTGTAGCGTCCCATTGCCAAAGGCTGGCTCCACACCGAAACCTAGTGGGTTCTAGGCTGGATGTAATGTGAAATGGAAAAAAAAATTTCAAACACTCAATTATTATTAGAGGATGCTTTAGGTAGGCCACTCTTAGTTTATTTACTCACAGGCCTGTATTGCAGTTATATGAAAGTGAGACCTATTTGGGGAAAAAAACTCAATTGTTATTGAAAGATTATTTAGTGAGGCCAGTAGGGTGTTTTCACATTAGCAGAATATGTGGGAGAGAGTTGCTATAGTTGGAGTAGACTGTAATGCAATACAGGTGGTAGCTCATTCTGAGGGGAATTTTGAGCCCCTCAGAATTTGCTGCCTCTCCATATAGACCATTTTATCAAGCCAGAATGCATCTGTTCTACTGTAGTGTCCCATAGCCAAAGGCTGGCTCCCCACCGAAACCTAGCGGGTTTTAGGCTGGATGTAATGTGAAATGGAAAGTGTTTTTTCAAACACTCAATTGTTATTAGAGGATGCTTTAGGTAGGCCACTCTTAGTTTATTTACTCACAGGCCTGTATTGCAGTTATATGAAAGTGAGACCTATTTGGGGAAAAAAACTCAATTGTTATTGAAAGATTATTTAGTGAGGCCAGTAGGGTGTTTTCACATTAGCAGAATATGTGGGAGAGAGTTGCTATAGTTGGAGTAGACTGTAATGCAATACAGGTGGTAGCTCATTCTGAGGGGCATTTTGAGCCCCTCAGAATTTGCTGCCTCTCCATATAGACCATGTTATCAAGCCAGAATGCATCTGTTCTACTGTAGCGTCCCATTGCCAAAGGCTGGCTCCACACCGAAACCTAGTGGGTTCTAGGCTGGATGTAATGTGAAATGGAAAATGTTTTTTCAAACACTCAATTGCTATTAGAGGATGCTTTAGGTAGGCCACTCTTAGTTGTTTATTCACAGGCCTATATTGCAGTTACTTGAAAGTGAGACCTTTTTGAAAAAAACTCAATTGTCATTTAAAAATTATTTAGTGAGGCCAGTAGGGTGTTTTCACACTAGCAGAATATGTGGGAGAGAGTTGCTATAGTTGGAGTAGACTGTAAGGCAATACAGGTGGTAGCTCATTCTGAGGGGCATTTTGAGCCCCTCAGAATTTGCTGCCTCTCCATATAGAAAATTTTATCAAGCCAGAATGCATCTGTTCTACTGTAGCGTCCCATTGCCAAAGGCTGGCTACACACCGAAACCTAGCGGGTTCTAGCCTGGATGTAATGTGAACTGGAGAGTGTTTTTTCAAACACTCAATTGTTATTAGAGGATGCTTTAGGTAGGCCACTCTTAGTTGTTTACTCACAGGCCTGTATTGCAGTTACATGAAAGTGAGACCTTTTTGAAAAAAACTCAATTGTTGTTGAAAGATTATTTAGTGAGGCCAGTAGGGTGTTTTCACACTAGCAGAATATGTGGAAGAGAGTTGCTATATTTGGAGTACACTGTAATGCAATACAGGTGGTAGCTCATTCTGAGGGGCATTTTGAGCCCCTCAGAATTTGCTGCCTCTCGATATAGACAATTTTATCAAGACAGAATGCATCTGTTCTACTGTAGCGTCCCATTGCCAAAGGCTGGCTCCACACCGAAACCTAGTGGGTTCTAGGCTGGATGTAATGTGAAATGGAAAGTGTTCTTTCAAACACTCAATTGTTATTAGAGGATGCTTTAGGTAGGCCACTCTTAGTTTATTTACTCACAGGCCTGTATTGCAGTTAAATGAAAATGAGACCTTTTTGGGGAAAAAAATCTCAATTGTTATTGAAAGATTATTTAGTGAGGCCAGTAGGGTGTTTTCAAATTAATCGAATATGTTGGAGAGAGTTGCTATAGTTGGAGAAGAATGTAATGCAATACAGGTGGTAGCTCATTCTGAGGGGCATTTTGAGCCCCTCAGAATTTGCTGCCTCTCGATATAGACAATTTTATCAAGCCAGAATGCATCTGTTCTACTGTAGCGTCCCATTGCCAAAGGCTGGCTCCACACCGAAACCTAGTGGGTTCTAGGCTGGATGTAATGTGAAATGGAAAATTTTTTTTCAAACACTCAATTGTTATTAGAGGATGCTTTAGGTAGGCAACTCTTAGTTGTTTACTCACTGGCCTGTATTGAAGATTCATGAAAGTCAGACCTTTTTGAAAAAAACTCAATTGTTGTTGAAAGATTATTTAGTGAGGCCAGTAGGGTGTTTTCACACTAGCAGAATATGTGGGAGAGAGTTGCTATATTTGGAATACACTATAATGCAATACAGGTGGTAGCTCATTCTGAGGGGCATTTTGAGCCCCTCAGAATTTGCTGCCTCTCCATATAGACCATTTTATCAAGCCAGAATGCATCTGTTCTACTGTAGCGTCCCATGGCCAAAGGCTGGCTCCCCACCGAAACCTAGCGGGTTCTAGGCTGGATCCAACTGGAGAGTGTTTTTTCAAACGCTCAATTGCTATTAGAGGATGCTTTAGGTAGGCCACTCTTAGTTGTTTATTCACAGGCCTGTATTGCAGTTAAATGAAAGTGAGACCTTTTTGAAAAAAACTCAATTGTTATTGAAAGATTATTTAGTGAGGCCAGTAGGGTGTTTTCACATTAGCAGAATATGTGGGAGAGAGTTGCTATAATTGGAGTAGACTGTAATGCAATACAGGTGGTAGCTCATTCTGAGGGGCATTTTGAGCCCCTCAGAATTTGCTGCCTCTCCATATAGACCATTTTATCAAGCCAGAATGCATCTGTTCTACTGTAGCGTCCCATGGCCAAAGGCTGGCTCCTCACCGAAACCTAGTGGGTTCTAGGCTGGATGTAATGTGAAATGGAAAGTGTTTTTTCAAACACTCAATTGTTATTAGAGGATGCTTTAGGTAGGCCACTCTTAGTTTATTTACTCACAGGCCTGTATTGCAGTTAAATGAAAGTGAGACCTTTTTGGGGAAAAAAACTCAATTGTTATTGAAAGATTATTTAGTGAGGCCAGTAGGGTGTTTTCACATTAGCAGAATATGTGGGAGAGAGTTGCTATAGTTGGAGTAGACTGTAATGCAATACAGGTGGTAGCTCATTCTGAGGGGCATTTTGAGCCCCTCAGAATTTGCTGCCTCTCCATATAGACAATTTTATCAAGCAAGAACACTTCGGTTCTACTGTAGCGTCCCATGGCCAAAGTCTGGCTCCCCACCGAAACCTAGCGGGTTGTAGCCTGGATGTAATGTAATTGGAGAGTGTTTTTTCAAACACTCAATTGTTATTAGAGGATGCTTTAGGTAGGCCACTCTTAGTTGTTTACTCACAGGCCTGTATCGCAGTTACATGAAAGTGAGACCTTTTTGAAAAAAACTCAATTGTTATTGAAAGATTATTTAGTGAGGCCAGTAGGGTGTTTTCACACTAGCAGAATATGTGGGAGAGAGTTGCTATAGTTGGAGTACACTGTAATGCAATACAGGTGGTAGCTCATTCTGAGGGGCATTTTGAGCCCCTCAGAATTTGCTGCCTCTCCATATAGACCATTTTATCAAGCCAGAATGCATCTGTTCTACTGTAGCGTCCCATTGCCAAAGGCTGGCTCCACACCGAAACCTAGCGGGTTCTAGCCTGGATGTAATGTGAACTGGAGAGTGTTTTTTCAAACACTCAATTGTTATTAGAGGATGCTTTAGGTAGGCCACTCTTAGTTGTTTACTCACAGGCCTGTATTGCAGTTACATGAAAGTGAGACCTATTTGGGGAAAAAAACTCAATTGTTATTGAAAGATTATTTAGTGAGGCCAGTAGGGTGTTTTCACATTAGCAGAATATGTGGGAGAGAGTTGCTATAGTTGGAGTAGACTGTAATGCAATACAGGTGGTAGCTCATTCTGAGGGGCATTTTGAGCCCCTCAGAATTTGCTGCCTCTCCATATAGACCATTTTATCAAGCCAGAATGCATCTGTTCTACTGTAGCGTCCCATGGCCAAAGGCTGGCTCCTCACCGAAACCTAGCGGGTTTTAGGCTGGATGTAATGTGAAATGGAAAGTGTTTTTTCAAACACTCAATTGTTATTAGAGGATGCTTTAGGTAGGCCACTCTTAGTTTATTTACTCACAGGCCTGTATTGCAGTTATATGAAAGTGAGACCTATTTGGGGAAAAAAACTCAATTGTTATTGAAAGATTATTTAGTGAGGCCAGTAGGGTGTTTTCACACTAGCAGAATATGTTGGAGAGAGTTGCTATATTTGGAATACACTATAATGCAATACAGGTGGTAGCTCATTCTGAGGGGCATTTTGAGCCCCTCAGAATTTGCTGCCTCTCCATATAGACCATTTTATCAAGCCAGAATGCATCTGTTCTACTGTAGCGTCCCATGGCCAAAGGCTGGCTCCCCACCGAAACCTAGCGGGTTCTAGGCTGCATGTAATGTGAACTGGAGAGTGTTTTTTCAAACACTCAATTGCTATTAGAGGATGCTTTAGGTAGGCCACTCTTAGTTTTTTATTCACAAGCCTGTATTGCAGTTACATGAAAGTGAGACCTTTTTGAAAAAAATTCAATTGTTGTTGAAAGATTATTTAGTGAGGCCAGTAGGGTGTTTTCACACTAGCAGAATATGTGGGAGAGAGTTGCTATATTTGGAGTACACTGTAATGCAATATAGGTGGTAGCTCATTCTGAGGGGCATTTTAAGCCCCTCTCCATTTTGCTGCCTCTCGATATAGACCATTTTATCAAGCCAGAATGCATCTGTTCTAGTGTATCGTCCCATGGCCAAAGGCTGGCTCCCCACCAAAACCTAGTGGGTTCTAGGCTGGATGTAATGTGAAATGGAAAGTGTTTTTTCAAACACTCAATTGTTATTAGAGGATGCTTTAGGTAGGCCACTCTTAGTTTATTTGCTCACAGGCCTGTATTGCATTTAAATGAAAGTGAGACCTTTTTGCGAAAAAAACTCAATTGTTATTGAAAGATTATTTAGCGAGGCCAGTAGGGTGTTTTCACATTAGCAGAATATGTTGGAGAGAGTTGGTATAGCTGGAGTAGAATGTAATGCAATACAGGTGGTAGCTCATTCTGAGGGGTATTTTGAGCCCCTCAGAATTTGCTGCCTCTCCATATAGACCATTTTATCAAGCCAGAATGCATCTGTTCTACTGTAGCGTCCCATTGCCAAAGGCTGGCTCCACACCGAAACCTAGCTGGTTCTAGCCTGGATGTAATGTGAACTGGAGAGTGTTTTTTCAAACACTCAATTGTTATTAGAGGATGCTTTAGGTAGGCCACTCTTAGTTGTTTATTCACAGGCCTGTATTGCAGTTACATGAAAGTGAGACCTTTTTGAAAAAAACTCAATTGTTGTTGAAAGATTATTTAGTGAGGCCAGTAGGGTGTTTTCACACTAGCAGAATATGTGGGAGAGAGTTGCTATATTTGGAGTACACTGTAATGCAAAACAGGTGGTAGCTCATTCTGAGGGGCATTTTGAGCCCCTCAGAATTTGCTGCCTCTCGATATAGACAATTTTATCAAGCCAGAATGCATCTGTTCTACTGTAGCGTCCCATGGCCAAAGGCTGGCTCCTCACCAAAACCTAGTGGGTTCTAGCCTGGATGTAATGTGAACTGGAGAGTGTTTTTTCAAACACTCAATTGTTATTAGAGGATGCTTTAGGTAGGCCACTCTTAGTTGTTTATTCACAGGCCTGTATTGCAGTTACATGAAAGTGAGACCGTTTTGAAAAAAACTCAATTGTTGTTGAAAGATTATTTAGTGAGGCCAGTAGGGTGTTTTCACACTAGCAGAATATGTGGGAGAGAGTTGCTATATTTGGAGTACACTGTAATGCAAAACAGGTGGTAGCTCATTCTGAGGGGCATTTTGAGCCCCTCAGAATTTGCTGCCTCTCGATATAGACAATTTTATCAAGCCAGAATGCATCTGTTCTACTGTAGCGTCCCATGGCCAAAGGCTGGCTCCTCACCAAAACCTAGTGGGTTCTAGGCTGGATATAATTTGAACTGGAGAGTGTTTTTTCAAACACTCAATTGTTATTAGAGGATGCTTTAGGTAGGCCACTCTTAGTTGTTTACTCACAGGCCTGTATTGCAGTTACATGAAAGTGAGACCTTTTTGAAAAAAACTCAATTGTTGTTGAAAGATTATTTAGTGAGGCCAGTAGGGTGTTTTCACACAAGCAGAATATGTGGGAGAGAGTTGCTATATTTGGAGTACACTGTAATGCAATACAGGTGGTAGCTCATTCTGAGGGGCATTTTGAGCCCCTCAGAATTTGCTGCCTCTCGATATAGACAATTTTATCGAGCCAGAATGCATCTGTTCTACTGTAGCGTCCCATGGCCAAAGGCTGGCTCCTCACCGAAACCTAGTGGGTTCTAGGCTGGATGTAATGTGAAATGGAAAGTGTTTTTTCAAACGCTCAATTGCTATTAGAGGATGCTTTAGGTAGGCCACTCTTAGTTGTTTATTCACAGGCCTGTATTGCAGTTACATGAAAGTGAGACCTTTTTGAAAAAAAAACTCAATTGTTATTGAAAGATTATTAAGTGAGGCCAGTAGGGTGTTTTCACATTAGCAGAATATGTGGGAGAGAGTTGCTATAGTTGGAGTAGACTGTAATGCAATACAGGTGGTAGCTCATTCTGAGGGGCATTTTGAGCCCCTCAGAATTTGCTGCCTCTCCATATAGACCATTTTATCAAGCCAGAATGCATCTGTTCTACTGTAGCGTCCCATTGCCAAAGGCTGGCTCCACACCGAAACCTAGTGGGTTCTAGGCTGGATGTAATGTGAAATGGAAATTTTTTTTTCAAACACTCAATTGTTATTAGAGGATGCTTTAGGTAGGCCACTCTTAGTTTATTTACTCACAGGCCTGTATTGCAGTTAAATGAAAGTGAGACCTTTTTGGGAAAAAAAATCTCAATTGTTATTGAAAGATTATTTAGTGAGGCCAGTAGGGTGTTTTCACACTAGCAGAATATGTGGGAGAGAGTTGCTATATTTGGAGTACACTGTAATGCAATACAATTGGTAGCTCATTCTGAGGGGCATTTTGAGCCCCTCAGAATTTGCTGCCTCTCGATATAGACAATTTTATCAAGCCAGAATGCATCTGTTCTACTGTAGCGTCCAATTGCCAAAGGCTGGCTCCACACCGAAACCTAGTGGGTTCTAGGCTTGATGTAATGTGAAATGGAAAGTGTTTTTTCAAACACTCAATTGTTATTAGAGGATGCTTTAGGTAGGCCACTCTTTGTTGTTTACTCACAGGCCTGTATTGCAGTTACATGAAAGTGAGACCTTTTTGAAAAAAACTCAATTGTTGTTGAAAGATTATTTAGTGAGGCCAGTAGGGTGTTTTCACGCTAGCAGAATATGTGGGAGAGAGTTGCTATAGTTGGAGTACACTGTAATGCAATACAGGTGGTAGCTCATTCTGAGGGGCATTTTGAGCCCCTCAGAATTTGCTGCCTCTCGATATAGACAATTTTATCAAGCCAGAATGCATCTGTTCTACTGTAGCGTCCCATTGCCAAAGGCTGGATCCCCACCGAAACCTAGCGGGTTCTAGCCTGGATGTAATGTGAACTGGAGAGTGTTTTTTCAATCACTCAATTGTTATTAGAGGATGCTTTAGGTAGGCAACTCTTAGTTGTTTACTCACAGGCCTGTATTGCAGTTACATGAAAGTGAGACCTTTTTGAAAAAAACTCAATTGTTGTTGAAAGATTATTTAGTGAGGCCAGTAGGGTGTTTTCACACTAGCAGAATATGTGGGAGAGAGTTGCTATATTTGGAGTACACTGTAATGCAATACAGGTGGTAGCTCATTCTGAGGGGCATTTTGAGCCCCTCAGAATTTGCTGCCTCTCGATATAGACCATTTTATCAAGCCAGAATGCATCTGTTCTACTGTAGCGTCCCATGGCCAAAGGCTGGCTCCCCACCGAAACCTAGGGGGTTCTAGGCTGGATGTAATGTGAAATGGAAAGTGTTTTTTCAAACACTCAATTGTTATTAGAGGATGCTTTAGGTAGGCCACTCTTAGTTTATTTACTCACAGGCCTGTATTGCAGTTACATGAAAGTGAGACCTTTTTGAAAAAAAAAATCAATTGTTATTGAAAGATTATTAAGTGAGGCCAGTAGGGTGTTTTCACATTAGCAGAATATGTTTGAGAGAGTTGCTATAGTTGGAGTACACTGTAATGCAATACAGGTGGTAGCTCATTCTGAGGGGCATTTTGAGCCCCTCAGAATTTGCTTTCTCTCCATATAGACCATTTTATCAAGCCAGAATGCATCTGTTCTACTGTAGCGTCCCATGGCCAAAGGCTGGCTCCCCACCGAAACCTAGCGGGTTCTAGGCTGGATGTAATGTGAACTGGAGAGCGTTTTTTCAAACACTCAATTGTTATTAGAGGATGCTTTAGGTAGGCCACTCTAAGTTTATTTACTCACGGGCCTGTATTGCAGTTACATGAAAGTGAGACCTTTTTGAAAAAAACTCAATTGTCATTTAAAGATTATTTAGTGAGGCCAGTAGGGTGTTTTCACACTAGCAGAATATGTGGGAGAGAGTTGCTATAGTTGGAGTACACTGTAATGCAATACAGGTGGTAGCTCATTCTGAGGGGCATTTTGAGCCCCTCAGAATTTGCTGCCTCTCGATATAGACAATTTTATCAAGCCAGAACGTAGTTGTTCTACTTTAGCGTCCCATGGCCAAAGTCTGGCTCCCCACCGAAACGTAGCGGGTTCTAGCCTGGATGTAATTTGAACTGGAGAGTGTTTTTTCAAACGCTCAATTGCTATTAGAGGATGCTTTAGGTAGGCCACTCTTAGTTGTTTATTCAGAGGCCTGTATTGCAGTTACATGAAAGTGAGACCTTTTTGAAAAAAAACTCAATTGTTATTGAAAGATTATTTAGTGAGGCCAGTAGGGTGTTTTCACATTAGCAGAATATGTGGGAGAGAGTTGCTATAGTTGGAGTAGACTGTAATGCAATACAGGTGGTAGCTCATTCTGAGGGGCATTTTGAGCCCCTCAGAATTTGCTGCCTCTCGATATAGACCATTTTATCAAGCCAGAATGCATCTGTTCTACTGTAGCGTCCCATGGCCAAAGGCTGGCTCCCCACCGAAACCTAGTGGGTTCTAGGCTGGATGTAATGTGAAATGGAAAGTGTTTTTTCAAACACTCAATTGTTATTAGAGGATGCTTTAGGTAGGCCACTCTTAGTTTATTTACTCACAGGCCTGTATTGCAGTTACATGAAAGTGAGACCTTTTTGAAAAAAAAAAAATTGTTATTGAAAGATTATTAAGTGAGGCCAGTAGGTTGTTTTTACATTAGCAGAATATGTGGGAGAGAGTTGCTATAGTTGGAGTACACTGTAATGCAATACAGGTGGTAGCTCATTCTGAGGGGCATTTTGAGCCCCTCAGAATTTGCTGCCTCTCCATATAGACCATTTTATCAAGCCAGAATGCATCTGTTCTACTGTAGCGTCCCATGGGCAAAGGCTGGCTCCCCACCGAAACCTAGCGGGTTCTAGGCTGGATGTAATGTGAACTGGAGAGTGTTTTTTCAAACACTCAATTGCTATTAGAGGATGCTTTAGGTAGGCCACTCTTACTTGTTTATTCACAGGCCTGTATTGCAGTTAAATGAAAGTGAGACCTTTTTGAAAAAAACTCAATTGTTATTGAAATATTATTTAGTGAGGCCAGTAGGGTGTTTACACATTAGCAGAATATGTGGGAGAGAGTTGCTATAGTTGGAGTACACTGTAATGCAATACAGGTGGTAGCTCATTCTGAGGGGCATTTTGAGCCCCTCAGAATTTGCTGCCTCTCGATATAGACCATTTTATCAAGCCAGAATGCATCTGTTCTACTGTAGCGTCCCATGGCCAAAGGCTGGCTCCCCACCGAAACCTAGTGGGTTCTAGGCTGGATGTGATGTGAAATGGAAAGTGTTTTTTCAAACACTCAATTGTTATTAGAGGATGCTTTAGGTAGGCCACTCTTAGTTTATTTACTCACAGGCCTGTATTGCAGTTAAATGAAAGTGAGACTTTTTTGGGGAAAAAAACTAAATTGTTATTGAAAGATTATTTAGTGAGGCCAGTAGGGTGTTTTCACATTAGCAGAATATGTGGGAGAGAGTTGCTATAGTTGGAGTAGACTGTAATGCAATACAGGTGGTAGCTCATTCTGAGGGGCATTTTGAGCCCCTCAGAATTTGCTGCCTCTCCATATAGACCATTTTATCAAGCCAGAATGCATCTGTTCTACTGTAGCGTCCCATGGCCAAAGGCTGGCTCCTTACCGAAACCTAGCGGGTTTTAGGCTGGATGTAATGTGAAATGGAAAGTGTTTTTTCAAACACTCAATTGTTATTAGAGGATGCTTTAGGTAGGCCACTCTTAGTTTATTTACTCACAGGCCTGTATTGCAGTTATATGAAAGTGAGACCTATTTGGGGAAAAAAACTCAATTGTTATTGAAAGATTATTTAGTGAGGCCAGTAGGGTGTTTTCACATTAGCAGAATATGTGGGAGAGAGTTGCTATAGTTGGAGTAGACTGTAATGCAATACAGGTGGTAGCTCATTCTGAGGGGCATTTTGAGCCCCTCAGAATTTGCTGCCTCTCCATATAGACCATGTTATCAAGCCAGAATGCATCTGTTCTACTGTAGCGTCCCATTGCCAAAGGCTGGCTCCACACCGAAACCTAGTGGGTTCTAGGCTGGATGTAATGTGAAATGGAAAGTGTTCTTTCAAACACTCAATTGTTATTAGAGGATGCTTTAGGTAGGCCACTCTTAGTTTATTTGCTCACAGGCCTGTATTGCATTTAAATGAAAGTGAGACCTTTTTGGGAAAAAAACTCAATTGTTATTGAAAGATTATTTAGTGAGGCCAGTAGGGTGTTTTCACATTAGCAGAATATGTTGGAGAGAGTTGGTATAGTTGGAGTAGAATGTAATGCAATACAGGTGGTAGCTCATCCTGAGGGGTATTTTGAGCCCCTCAGAATTTGCTGCCTCTCGATATAGACAATTTTATCAAGCCAGAACGTATCTGTTCTACTTTAGCGTCCCATGGCCAAAGGCTGGCTCCCCACCGAAACCTAGCGGGTTGTAGCCTGGATGTAATGTTAACTGGAGAGTGTTTTTTCAAACACTCAATTGTTATTAGAGGATGCTTTAGGTAGGCCACTCTTAGTTTATTTACTCACAGGCCTGTATTGCAGTTACATGAAAGTGAGACCTTTTTGAAAAAAACTCAATTGTTATTGAAAGATTATTTAGTGAGGCCAGTAGGGTGTTTTCACACTAGCAGAATATGTGGGAGAGAGTTGCTATAGTTGGAGTACACTGTAATGCAATACAGGTGGTAGCTCATTCTGAGGGGCATTTTGAGCCCCTCAGAATTTGCTGCGTCTCCATATAGACCATTTTATCAAGCCAGAATGCATCAGTTCTACTGTAGCGTCCAATGGCCAAAGGCTGGCTCCCCACCGAAACCTAGTGGGTTCTAGGCTGGATGTAATGTGAAATGGAAAGTGTTTTTTCAAACACTCAATTGTTATTAGAGGATGCTTTAGGTAGGCCACTCTTAGTTTATTTACTCACAGGCCTGTATTGCAGTTACATGAAAGTGAGACCTTTTTGAAAAAAAAAAAATTGTTATTGAAAGATTATTAAGTGAGGCCAGTAGGTTGTTTTTACATTAGCAGAATATGTGGGAGAGAGTTGCTATAGTTGGAGTACACTGTAATGCAATACAGGTGGTAGCTCATTCTGAGGGGCATTTTGAGCCCCTCAGAATTTGCTGCCTCTCGATATAGACAATTTTATCAAGCCAGAACGTATCTGTTCTACTTTAGCATCCCATGGCCAAAGTCTGGCTCCCCACAGAAATGTAGCGGGTTCTAGCCTGGATGTAATGTGAACTGGAAAGTGTTTTTTCAAACGCTCAATTGCTATTAGAGGATGCTTTAGGTAGGCCACTCTTAGTTGTTTATTCACAGGCCTGTATTACAGTTACATGAAAGTTAGACCTTTTTGAAAAAAAACTCAATTGTTATTGAAAGATTATTTAGTGAGGCCAGTAGGGTGTTTTCACATTAGCAGAATATGTGGGAGAGAGTTGCTATATTTGGAGTACACTGTAATGCAATACAGGTGGTAGCTCATTCTGAGGGGCATTTTGAGCCCCTCAGAATTTGCTGCCTCTCGATATAGACAATTTTATCAAGACAGAATGCATCTGTTCTACTGTAGCGTCCCATTGCCAAAGGCTGGCTCCACACCGAAACCTAGTGGGTTCTAGGCTGGATGTAATGTGAAATGGAAAAAAAATTTTCAAACACTCAATTGTTATTAGAGGATGCTTTAGGTAGGCCACTCTTAGTTTATTTACTCACAGGCCTGTATTGCAGTTAAATGAAAATGAGACCTTTTTGGGGAAAAAAATCTCAATTGTTATTGAAAGATTATTTAGTGAGGCCAGTAGGGTGTTTTCAAATTAATCGAATAATCGAATATGTTGGAGAGAGTTGCTATAGTTGGAGAAGAATGTAATGCAATACAGGTGGTAGCTCATTCTGAGGGCATTTTGAGCCCCTCAGAATTTGCTGCCTCTCGATATAGACCATTTTATCAAGCCAGAATGCATCTGTTCTACTGTAGCGTCCCATGGCCAAAGGCTGGCTCCCCACCGAAACCTAGTGGGTTCTAGGCTGGATGTAATGTGAACTGGAGAGTGTTTTTTCAAACACTCAATTGTTATTAGAGGATGCTTTAGGTAGGCCACTCTCAGTTTATTTACTCACATGCCTGTATTGCAGTTACATGAAAGTGAGACCTTTTTGAAAAAAACTCAATTGTCATTTAATGATTATTTAGTGAGGCCAGTAGGGTGTTTTCACACTAGCAGAATATGTGGGATTCTGAGGGGCATTTTGAGCCCCTCAGAATATGCTGCCTCTCGATATAGACAATTTAATCAAGCCAGAATGCATCTGTTCTACTGTAGCGTCCCATTGCCAAAGGCTGGCTCCTCACCGAAACCTAGTGGGTTCTAGGCTGGATGTAATGTGATATGGAAAGTGTTTTTTCAAACACTCAATTGTTATTAGAGGATGCTTTAGGTAGGCCACTCTTAGTTTATTTGCTCAAAGGCCTGTATTGCATTTAAATGAAAGTGAGACCTTTTGGGGAAAAAAACTCAATTGTTATTGAAAGATTATTTAGTGAGGCCAGTAGGGTGTTTTCACATTAGCAGAATATGTGGGAGAGAGTTGCTATAGTTGGAGTAGACTGTAATGCAATATAGGTGGTAGCTCATTCTGAGGGGCATTTTGAGCCCCTCAGAATTTGCTGCCTCTCGATATAGACAATTTTATCAAGCCAGAACGTATCTGTTCTACTTTAGCATCCCATGGCCAAAGTCTGGCTCCCCACAGAAACGTAGCGGGTTCTAGCCTGGATGTAATGTGAACTGGAAAGTGTTTTTTCAAACGCTCAATTGCTATTAGAGGATGCTTTAGGTAGGCCACTCTTAGTTGTTTATTCACAGGCCTGTATTACAGTTACATGAAAGTTAGACCTTTTTGAAAAAAAAACTCAATTGTTATTGAAAGATTATTTAGTGAGGCCAGTAGGGTGTTTTCACATTAGCAGAATATGTGGGAGAGAGTTGCTATATTTGGAGTACACTGTAATGCAATACAGGTGGTAGCTCATTCTGAGGGGCATTTTGAGCCCCTCAGAATTTGCTGCCTCTCGATATAGACAATTTTATCAAGACAGAATGCATCTGTTCTACTGTAGCGTCCCATTGCCAAAGGCTGGCTCCACACCGAAACCTAGTGGGTTCTAGGCTGGATGTAATGTGAAATGGAAAGTGTTCTTTCAAACACTCAATTGTTATTAGAGGATGCTTTAGGTAGGCCACTCTTAGTTTATTTACTCACAGGCCTGTATTGCAGTTAAATGAAAATGAGACCTTTTTGGGGGAAAAAATCTCAATTGTTATTGAAAGATTATTTAGTGAGGCCAGTAGGGTGTTTTCAAATTAATCGAATATGTTGGAGAGAGTTGCTATAGTTGGAGAAGAATGTAATGCAATACAGGTGGTAGCTCATTCTGAGGGCATTTTGAGCCCCTCAGAATTTGCTGCCTCTCGATATAGACCATTTTATCAAGCCAGAATGCATCTGTTCTACTGTAGCGTTCCATGGCCAAAGGCTGGCTCCCCACCGAAACCTAGTGGGTTCTAGTCTGGATGTAATGTGAAATGGAAAGTGTTTTTTCAAACACTCAATTGTTATTAGAGGATGCTTTAGGTAGGCCACTCTTAGTTTATTTACTCACAGGCCTGTATTGCAGTTACATGAAAGTGAGATCTTTTTGAAAAAAACTCAATTGTCATTTAAAGATTATTTAGTGAGGCCAGTAGGGTGTTTTCACACTAGCAGAATATGTGGGAGAGAGTTGCTATAGTTGGAGTACACTGTAATGCAATACAGGTGGTAGCTCATTCTGAGGGGCATTTTGAGCCCCTCAGAATTTTCTGCCTCTCCATATAGACCATTTTATCAAGCCAGAATGCATCTGTTCTACTGTAGCGTCCCATGGCCAAAGGCTGGCTCCCCACCGAAACCTAGTGGGTTCTAGGCTGGATGTAATGTGAACTGGAGAGTGTTTTTTCAAACACTCAATTGTTATTAGAGGATGCTTTAGGTAGGCCACTCTCAGTTTATTTACTCACATGCCTGTATTGCAGTTACATGAAAGTGAGACCTTTTTGAAAAAAACTCAATTGTCATTTAATGATTATTTAGTGAGGCCAGTAGGGTGTTTTCACACTAGCAGAATATGTGGGATTCTGAGGGGCATTTTGAGCCCCTCAGAATATGCTGCCTCTCGATATAGACAATTTAATCAAGCCAGAATGCATCTGTTCTACTGTAGCGTCCCATTGCCAAAGGCTGGCTCCTCACCGAAACCTAGTGGGTTCTAGGCTGGATGTAATGTGATATGGAAAGTGTTTTTTCAAACACTCAATTGCTATTAGAGGATGCTTTAGGTAGGCCACTCTTAGTTTATTTGCTCAAAGGCCTGTATTGCATTTAAATGAAAGTGAGACCTTTTGGGGAAAAAAACTCAATTGTTATTGAAAGATTATTTAGTGAGGCCAGTAGGGTGTTTTCACATTAGCAGAATATGTGGGAGAGAGTTGCTATAGTTGGAGTAGACTGTTGTAACAACAACGACTCATGAGTTTAATGTCTCGGGGAATAATTAACTCAAAAGGGATTTAATATTCAATATTCATGAATTTATGAATATGATTTGCCAGTTGTTCATTACGTATTAAAATTTTCCGATAGGGAAAATTGTTTAATTAAATACAAGTAACCCTTTACGGAATTGCTTGAAATTATCCTACTAAGTTTGTCCTGCAAATTAGTTATAGACTTTTCAAATCAATTCTCAATAAAGGGATTACTGCTTTACGAGCGCATAAGAAACATTAACTTTACTGATCAGGATAAGTTCAATATTTCAAATGGTCATACAGTTTACTTTACTAACATAGTAGCATAAGCAGTTAGGTAACGTTTAGATCGCAAGTTTCATTGACTTTGTGTATGTGGCAGAATAACAGGTTCAACTCATTAAATGTCTTTTGAAGGTTTAATAAACACAGACTAAAAATAACACTACAATTCACACAGAAAGTACATACTAAATATGCATCAAGAGAGTAGAAGTATAGATATTAACGAAAGAATACATAAAAGAGAATAATGAATAGACTGAAGTTAGAGAGAGATAAAAGAGAGAGAGAGAGACAAAGAGAGGGAGGGAGAGAGAGAGACAAAGAGAGTGGGGGAGGGTAAGAAACAGCTTTCCTTCTGTTCAACCAAATACGACCTTCACGGAGTTAATTTATCCCAACGGGAGAATAACACACCCTCTTTACAGCAGTAAGAAATAGAATACTTGCATTCTTTTTTGGTTTCGTTTTGGCTTCTCGCTTGTGTGCGTATGTGTCTCTGCGTGTTCAAATGTCCTGCATGTCCGGCGGTCCTTTCCGAGGTTGGGAGGGAAGCGGCTGTTTGCTTTAGCGAGGCTTCGTGTTCTTGAAGATCGAATTGTAGAAGAGAAGATTTTTGGAAGAGATGAGGCCTGCTTGGAGGGCCTGCATTGGTGGCATGGCTTAAGTGCCAGCCCCCCCCCCCGTGGGTGTTGGCTCCCACAGGAGAGAGTTGAAGAAGTGAACAGAGCGGAGTAAGAGAACAAGAAGAAGAGAGAAGGAGGGCATCCGAGGTCCTCCTTTTATGGTCTGGCCGTAGTCCCACCCTCCAGGGTTAGACTTAACCAATGAGATTGTTGGGATTTCCCGGCGGGAAATTCCTCAGCAGAATTTATAGCTCTTTGTTTGAAGGTTCGACTCAGTGGGTCTCTGAGTCTTCATACTATAATTAATGCAACAAACACACACTGCATTTTCTGAATAAGTGATATACATGGAAGTGTAAGTCGTGAAGTGAGCATTAATTTGATAGGAGACATGACATATATGAGGTTATCGGAACTAGTACTTTGTTAAGACAACGACAAAAAGATGCAAAATACCATACAGAATAAACATTTTACAAGACAGTTATGTGTTTACATATAATGTCCTGGGGTGCATGTTCATTTATAGATGGTTTGTCTATAATTTGAGGAAAAAGCTCTGTGTCTCTGTGTCAAAAGCTCTGTGGCCACATTCTTTCCGGCCATAAAAAGATCTTATCAGATGGTTTCCAGGGTGACTGAAGAATCTCCCTCTGTTGTGTTGGGGGGGAAGGTATGCTAGTGAGCACAACTTTCAAAACATATTTGTTAAATGTAACTGGCGATTGTGTGTTTGATTCGCCTGAGTCGCTACATAATCCCCCCTTTCGCTAGTTGTTGTCCCTCCTATGGACAACAACGAGCGATATCAAAGATTCAGGAAGATCAGACACACCATAGCCATGTTAGGCTCCAGTTGTTTGTGTCTCCTGAAGTGATGGTCGTTCCACGGCAGATAAGGCAGACAGTAGCCCAGTTCAGGTCTCTGTGCTTGTGCAGCAGGTGTCGAGGCAGCAGGTGCCCTGACGGTGCGTCACCTGTCATCCAGAAGTCCGTTTGTGTGGTGCAGGTGTGCTGTGGGCTTTCTGCAGCCCTGGGTGGAACCATGTTCCTCGCAATGGCCAGTCAGTCCTTTAGGTCTCCTGCCTAGGAAGATGGACTGCATCTTGACACTTTTATGTCCTATGCTGACTAGGAACTTTTCAGAGGGTGCCTCGCATTGTGGCCAGGCTGGGTGCCTTCTGGTGATCCACTTTGGTTTCTCTGTTTCAAAGTTCAAAGTCATTGGGGTTTTGAGAATCCCTTCAGAGGCGGCCTTGTGTTCGTTAAAGGCCTTCTTTCTCAAATCACATGCATGACATAGTATGGGGCTTGGCAGTATTGCCTACAAGGTGACTAACTGGTGTTGGAGGAGAAGGTTCTTGAAGCTGGTATAAGGTTATTCAGAGGGCTTGGGCTCCTCCCCCCCTTTGTGTTTGTGTGCAGGGCTGGAGGAGCTGGCGCTGCTGATGTGAAGTTCAGGAGAGTACGTCTTTCTTTTAAGGATTCGTTTGCAGTTGGTGATCAGCAGTCCAGGTTGCTCTCTCAGTGCGATGCCCGAGGTCGGACCCGGTGTGATGATGTGTGGTGGTGGCTGGCCTCTGATTGTCTGGAGGCACAGGAGCATGATCACGGCCGCTTTTCTTAGGCATTTCCAGATCTGTTGCATGGCCTCAGTAGTGAAGTGGATGCCTCTGTCTGAGTTGATTCTCAGTGGCAATCTTGACAGGAAAAAGATGTGATTCATCAGGTGGTATGCCGTGGTCTGGGCGGTGTCGTTGGGTGCTGGTTGACACTCCACCCACTTGGTAAACTGGCACACCACTGTGAGAAAGTACTTTTTGCCTTTTGTGGACCTGGGCAGGGGTTCTACCCGGTCGATTTGTAGGTTTGACCATGGGAACGTGGTCCCTCTGTGTTGCAGTGGGGCTCTGTGGTTCGGGTTTGCTGGTTGGAACTGGCAGCGAACTAGCCCTTCTCTAACATACTCTGCTGCATCTTGATGCATCCCAGGCCCATATGCCACCTGTTTCAGTGTGTCATACATGGCTCTGGTGCCGTGGTGTCCAGCACATGGTGTGTTGTGGGCGTACATTAGCATCACCCCCCTTTGCGACCGTGTCACTACAAGCTGTGGCGCTGTGTTGCCATCGGGTGCACACCAGAGAATGTTGTCCATAATACGCATCATGTGTCTGGAGTTATGTAGATGCTTGTGGCTAGAGTTATCAATGAGCTCAGAGTCAGTGATAGGGTGGTTGGAGGGGTCTGAGAGGTGGTCAAGAATTGTCTTTATTGCAGTGTCAGAGGTTTGCATATCCGCAATATCGTTGTTGGAAATTTGCGGAGTTAGCGATAGCAGCTGCAAGGCCGGCATTGTAGCCGGTGTCGATCGCTTGCTGTGGGTTAGCACTGCAACAATGGGGCTGGATGTGGGGTTCGGGGGTGCCCACATGTCGCCGTGTGTTGTGTTTTTACTGATTGCATTGCACAGTGGTAGACTTTTGGTTGAGTTGTCTGCCCACAGTGCAGGGATACTGTTCGTTGTGATAATGTCATTCAGCTGTAGGTCATTCATGACCTGGGGGCAGAAGGTATCAGAGTCTTTGGATAGCTGAAATGTGCAAAGTAGCGAACTTGAACTTGGCTTTGGGGCTGAGGCTGTGTTGTCACAGTGTGCTGCAGGGGGTCCCGTGGCCTTTGTGGCCTGGCAGTCTGGCTCTGTGGGAGTTCCCGTGACCTCTGTGACTTGACAGTCTTGCTCAGACGATGTGTGTGTCTGAAGGGGCAGAGGGTCACGCACTTGAGCCCAGACTTTCAGCTGTTTGAAGTCCAGTAGGGGTTCGAAGCGGTCCAGCAGGTCTTTTCCGATGAGAAACGGATAAGTGTTCATAGGGGAGATATAGACTGGGTGTATCAGCCTCATAGGTCCAATTGTCAGGTGGATGGAAGCTACGTGCTTGAGCTGGATGTCGTTTTGGCTATACGACTGCACATTTAGCTTACAAGTGTGAAGGTTAAGGGTGCGATTTTGTCTCTGTGCTTCAAATCTGAGTCTTTCAAACAGTTGGGCGGATATAAGCGTGAGGTCGGAGCCAGTGTCCACTAGGGCTTCGAGCTTAAATTCCCTTTCCATAGTGATAGTCAGATAGAGTTTTCGAGCCATCCCCTTCTCGATTAGGTTTCCCAGGAGTCTTGGTGTGGGGACCTGTGTGTTGCTTGATAATCCGTCTGGATATGTGTCAAGTGTCTCATTATGCGTGCAAACAATCAAAACAGCGCTTTTTGGTACACTGGGCTGCGCCATGATACTGTCTTGATTAGAGGCTGTTGCTGTCAGCTGTCGTGTGGGTGTGCTGCTGACACGTGGGGGTGCAACAGTTAGTACACTAGTCCGTGGTTGGGGAACAGTGTTCAGGGTGGATGATTCAGTTGCAGGAAGGGCGGGAAGGTTGATTTCAGGTATCATGTCTAGTCGTGCTGTACCTGGTCCGTCCTTCTTGTCTTCCTTGTGAGGTTTCTGTCGGAGGAGCTCTTTTAGGATCTTTATGAGCTCTGTAACTTCAGAAGCAGCTACACTTTCTTTGCCAGACGTGGGTTCAGGTCTGGGCCTACCATTGTCCCGTCGAGAGTGGCCTCTTCGCTGGCTTTTTGGGCGAGGCGGGTCCCAGGATCCTTCAGAGCGATCGCTCTGGTACCGTGGACGGTCGCCATTATGACCACGCTGCCCTCTGCTGGCTTGGAGTGGTTTGGACTCTCTGTTGAGGGGTCGGTACCTGTGGTTCTGTTTGGCGCCCTCTAGGGTTAGCTCTGGGTGGTGCACAGAGACAGGGCAGATGGTGGGCTGTTTTACAGTCTTTTCAGAAATGGTTTTCTGTTTGACGTAAGCTTTGTGAGCCAAGTCTCTTAACTGTTGCGTGCCCATGCTGCGCGGGCACGCCAGCACCCCCAGGTGGTAACTGATGGTAGGGTGCAGGTTTCGGAGGAAAAGAGTTTTGAAGTTGATGTCCTCCTCCATGCCTGGGTCGTTACGTGCCCCGAAGTAGGCACGTCGCAGTCTGTTATAAAAGTTCTGTGAGGTCTCACGTCGAGCTTGCTTGAGGTCCATGGCAGTGATGAACCCCTGGTCTGACTCGGGGTCGGAGTACTCACGAATTAGAGCTTGTCGTAGATGCCAGTAGTCCGCTTTGATGGCCTCTGGTTGTCGATCCAGAAAGCACCGTACATCACGATTAGACGTGGCCCTGAGCAGGTACAGTCTGTCCCAGTTGTTCGCGTGAGCGACAGTTTGCAAATAAAAGTCTATGTCTTTTAAGTATGCGTGGACGTCGTGTCCTCCTGCCGGGTCTGGGCTGAAGGTAGGAATATTTCTGGCCAGCTTGTCAAGGTTCTTTGAAGCTTCGTGGCTGTTGACCTTGACTTCCTGGAAGGGCGTCCTTTCCTCTGCTGCTGACGGGGATTCTTGGAGACTGGCGGGTGCTCTTTTAAACAGGGGGCTGTCATTCCCCTTCGTAGCTCTTGCTTCGTGGCTAAAATGTGCGGAGTAACTGGTCAGGGGAAACTGTGTGTTGTGTGTTTCCCCCTTCCGGTAACGTTGCACTATATATGATTGTCTCAGTTCTCTTTGCACCATGTCAAGTTCATTTTTGAGCTTGTGTCTTTGCTGGATGAGCTCGTCAATCTCGGCTTGTGCCGACTGCAAATGTTTTGCATAGACTTTAGCGGTAATGTCTCTGTCTTTAAGTTCATCATGGGCTCTCTCCAGGAGGGATTCGCCACGCCGAAGCTTTTCGTCGAGTTGTTTCTTGGCGTCTTTCTCTGACTGTACTCGTCGGTCGGTGTCACGACGGAGCTCCTTCAGGGTCTTTTGAAGTCTTTCTATTTCCTTTCTTTGTTCTTTGTCTGTTTCGTCGTCTTTCTCTGTGTCTAGAAGCTGATCTAGACGAAGCTGGGTGAGGGCTTGGTCTCTCCGGGCCTCCTTGGCTTGAAGCTTTAGCGTTGCTGCCTCCTGTTCCAGGTTGTCGTAGCTCTTTTCGCTTAGACGTGCCTGTGCGATGAGGACGTGGGCGAGGCTTCCGAGGATCTTGGCCACTTCCTTGTTGGAGTAGCTCTGCGTGGGGTCGTGTGTCATCAGCTGGTCTAGCTCTGTGTCCAGTTGTCCCTGGTTCAGCTGCCCCAGACTTCCTTGACTGGTGGCCGTTAGCGCTTCCAGCCATGTCGTTAGGCGGTCCCACGGGACGGCAGGGCTGGGGGCACGGGACATTACTGCGAACGAGAGAAACACAGCACACACACACACACACAGAGAGAGAGCCAATGCAAGCTTGTTCTAAGCTAACGGGCTATCGTATGGATAGCTGGGAATTTTGGCTAACTGATGTAGACAGTTAGATAATTAGACAATTCAGACAATTAGGTGGGCGGTAGCCCTGGTTGTCACTTGGTGAACTGCTGCTCGGTCGTCCCGGGACTATTTAATTCTCCTTGGGGTCTCTTGGTGAACTGAAAGAAACACAATCGTGATAGTCCAACAGTGAGGATAGGAAAGAGCACAGTGGAAACAAACACAAGATGAATTGGTCTGTAATGAAAGGAATGTCAGCGTGCGCGCCGGGAGTGTTAGGGAAATTAATTGGCTAAATGCTCAAGATATACTAAAATTCGGCTTGTACTATGGGTTATCCCATTTAGCTCATCCGGGGTGAACTGAGGTCGCTTAAGTGGAAGATTAAATATCAAGAGCAATTTAGAAAAAGGCAAAAGTTTCTGTCAAGTAGTGATAAAACAAAAAGCACTTTTGATACCGTTTGTAATTACCAGACTGAGCTTTATTCCCACTGGTAGGGGAAAAGAAAAACTTTTGCAGAGAGAAAAAAAAATAAAAAAAATAATAATTAAAAAAAATAAAATAAATAATAATAATAATTTTTAATTAAAAAAATTAATTAAAATTAAAAATTAAAATTGAAAATTAAAAATAAAAATAAAATAAAATAAAAATAAAAATAAAATAAAATAAAAATATTAGACGCTCAACTTAATTCAAATTAAATTCAAAGCAAGTTTAAATGAAATTTAAATAAGCCTGTAAGGAAAAATCAAATAAAAGAAAGCCAATCAAAAATCTTATCCTATAACGATTAATCTCTAAGTGGGAGTTATCCAAATAAAAGAATTAATCAGAAAGGGAGTAGGGATTTAGTGTTGCGCTGACTTAACAGGGTATAACCACACGGTGGCGTCCTTCCTTCCAATTGGACTGTCTGTGACTTAAACCTAATTTCACTTTGGGTTAGAGGAAGTTATGTTTCTTTTTAAACTTCAAATTCGAATAAGGGTGTTTAATCAGCGAGAAAGGAGATTTGGTTGTTGCTAGAAAAATTGTATAAATGAAACTGTGTACAACAGTAAGCAATAAACAATTTATAGGCTCAAACTTATTTTGTTAAGGCATAATCAAATAACGGAGAGTGAAACTATCCGAATTTATCCACATGATGGCGCTATTGCGCCCGCCCTAGACTAGAGTTAGTTAGGCGGAAATGCTCACCAGATGGCTTTGTCTGGTTCTAGAGTCGCCCTCTGGCGGGTTGCAAGCGGCGTTGCAATTCTTGAGTCGCCCTCTGGCGGTTTGCAAGCGGCGTTGCAATTTCTGAGTCGCCTTCGCGTTTTGCAAGCGGCGTTGCAATTCTTGAGTCGCCCTCTGGCGGTTTGCAAGCGGCGTTGCAATTTCTGAGTCGCCCTGGCGTTCTGCACTTTACTGGCTCTTGCAAATCATTTACAAATGACTGGTGCTCTAGATGCACGAGTAACGAAACGGGTGACAAACAGGAATTTATCTTCTGCCTATTCACGCATTTTACATGGACTCCAATAGACATTTATCAATATGGCTGAGGGTTTTCAGCATTTTTGATTCAAATGTTTTAGGTCTCAGGTCTTTGGTTAGCTAAGCCAGACTTAAACCAGGAGTTATCGTTTATCTTAACGATATAATAATTATTCTGAGGCCCCTTATATTGTACAGGAGAGTCTCGCCCTGTCCCAATCTTCCGCAATGATAGAAACTTTCCGTAGTTCAGATCAAGCGGGATAATGCAACGTACGTGTCTACAGACATCATCAAAATCTCATTATTTTGATGGAACACATAATATATTGCTCGAGTCAAATGTATGGGTTTCCTACAATACATTTGTTTGGAAATCACGCGGATAAAACCTATTGCGCCTACGGCTGCAGGGGGTTTCGGAGATCACGCGGATTTTTATTAATATAATCCGGCTACTTCAACATTTCTCAGCATCTGTTTATGCTTGGGTTCGCCTTGCGCGTACCGTTCAATTCACAAAACAACACCAAAACAAAACGAAACAAAATCGCGCGTGCAGGTTATTAATACCTCAAAAATACACAATGAATAGAATATGAATATCATTCACACATACACAAACGTTTGAAACTTGCCCGCATTCTCCACCAAATACATTAGTGCGAGAATACTGATGAGTTTAATGTCTCGGGGAATAATTAACTCAAAAGGGATTTAATATTCAATATTCATGAATTTATGAATATGATTTGCCAGTTGTTCATTACGTATTAAAATTTTCCGATAGGGAAAATTGTTTAATTAAATACAAGTAACCCTTTACGGAATTGCTTGAAATTATCCTACTAAGTTTGTCCTGCAAATTAGTTATAGACTTTTCAAATCAATTCTCAATAAAGGGATTACTGCTTTACGAGCGCATAAGAAACATTAACTTTACTGATCAGGATAAGTTCAATATTTCAAATGGTCATACAGTTTACTTTACTAACATAGTAGCATAAGCAGTTAGGTAACGTTTAGATCGCAAGTTTCATTGACTTTGTGTATGTGGCAGAATAACAGGTTCAACTCATTAAATGTCTTTTGAAGGTTTAATAAACACAGACTAAAAATAACACTACAATTCACACAGAAAGTACATACTAAATATGCATCAAGAGAGTAGAAGTATAGATATTAACGAAAGAATACATAAAAGAGAATAATGAATAGACTGAAGTTAGAGAGAGATAAAAGAGAGAGAGAGAGAGACAAAGAGAGGGAGGGAGAGAGAGAGACAAAGAGAGTGGGGGAGGGTAAGAAACAGCTTTCCTTCTGTTCAACCAAATACGACCTTCACGGAGTTAATTTATCCCAACGGGAGAATAACACACCCTCTTTACAGCAGTAAGAAATAGAATACTTGCATTCTTTTTTGGTTTCGTTTTGGCTTCTCGCTTGTGTGCGTATGTGTCTCTGCGTGTTCAAATGTCCTGCATGTCCGGCGGTCCTTTCCGAGGTTGGGAGGGAAGCGGCTGTTTGCTTTAGCGAGGCTTCGTGTTCTTGAAGATCGAATTGTAGAAGAGAAGATTTTTGGAAGAGATGAGGCCTGCTTGGAGGGCCTGCATTGGTGGCATGGCTTAAGTGCCAGCCCCCCCCCCCCGTGGGTGTTGGCTCCCACAGGAGAGAGTTGAAGAAGTGAACAGAGCGGAGTAAGAGAACAAGAAGAAGAGAGAAGGAGGGCATCCGAGGTCCTCCTTTTATGGTCTGGCCGTAGTCCCACCCTCCAGGGTTAGACTTAACCAATGAGATTGTTGGGATTTCCCGGCGGGAAATTCCTCAGCAGAATTTATAGCTCTTTGTTTGAAGGTTCGACTCAGTGGGTCTCTGAGTCTTCATACTATAATTAATGCAACAAACACACACTGCATTTTCTGAATAAGTGATATACATGGAAGTGTAAGTCGTGAAGTGAGCATTAATTTGATAGGAGACATGACATATATGAGGTTATCGGAACTAGTACTTTGTTAAGACAACGACAAAAAGATGCAAAATACCATACAGAATAAACATTTTACAAGACAGTTATGTGTTTACATATAATGTCCTGGGGTGCATGTTCATTTATAGATGGTTTGTCTATAATTTGAGGAAAAAGCTCTGTGTCTCTGTGTCAAAAGCTCTGTGGCCACATTCTTTCCGGCCATAAAAAGATCTTATCAGATGGTTTCCAGGGTGACTGAAGAATCTCCCTCTGTTGTGTTGGGGGGGAAGGTATGCTAGTGAGCACAACTTTCAAAACATATTTGTTAAATGTAACTGGCGATTGTGTGTTTGATTCGCCTGAGTCGCTACACTGTAATGCAATATAGGTGGTAGCTCATTCTGAGGGGCATTTTGAGCCCCTCAGAATTTGCTGCCTCTCGATATAGACAATTTTATCAAGCCAGAACGTATCTGTTCTACTTTAGCATCCCATGGCCAAAGTCTGGCTCCCCACAGAAATGTAGCGGGTTCTAGCCTGGATGTAATGTGAACTGGAAAGTGTTTTTTCAAACGCTCAATTGCTATTAGAGGATGCTTTAGGTAGGCCACTCTTAGTTGTTTATTCACAGGCCTGTATTACAGTTACATGAAAGTTAGACCTTTTTGAAAAAAAACTCAATTGTTATTGAAAGATTATTTAGTGAGGCCAGTAGGGTGTTTTCACATTAGCAGAATATGTGGGAGAGAGTTGCTATATTTGGAGTACACTGTAATGCAATACAGGTGGTAGCTCATTCTGAGGGGCATTTTGAGCCCCTCAGAATTTGCTGCCTCTCGATATAGACAATTTTATCAAGACAGAATGCATCTGTTCTACTGTAGCGTCCCATTGCCAAAGGCTGGCTCCACACCGAAACCTAGTGGGTTCTAGGCTGGATGTAATGTGAAATGGAAAAAAAATTTTCAAACACTCAATTGTTATTAGAGGATGCTTTAGGTAGGCCACTCTTAGTTTATTTACTCACAGGCCTGTATTGCAGTTAAATGAAAATGAGACCTTTTTGGGGAAAAAAATCTCAATTGTTATTGAAAGATTATTTAGTGAGGCCAGTAGGGTGTTTTCAAATTAATCGAATATGTTGGAGAGAGTTGCTATAGTTGGAGAAGAATGTAATGCAATACAGGTGGTAGCTCATTCTGAGGGCATTTTGAGCCCCTCAGAATTTGCTGCCTCTCGATATAGACCATTTTATCAAGCCAGAATGCATCTGTTCTACTGTAGCGTCCCATGGCCAAAGGCTGGCTCCCCACCGAAACCTAGTGGGTTCTAGTCTGGATGTAATGTGAAATGGAAAGTGTTTTTTCAAACACTCAATTGTTATTAGAGGATGCTTTAGGTAGGCCACTCTTAGTTTATTTACTCACAGGCCTGTATTGCAGTTACATGAAAGTGAGATCTTTTTGAAAAAAACTCAATTGTCATTTAAAGATTATTTAGTGAGGCCAGTAGGGTGTTTTCACACTAGCAGAATATGTGGGAGAGAGTTGCTATAGTTGGAGTACACTGTAATGCAATACAGGTGGTAGCTCATTCTGAGGGGCATTTTGAGCCCCTCAGAATTTGCTGCCTCTCGATATAGACAATTTTATAAAGCCAGAATGCATCTGTTCTACTGTAGCGTCCCATTGCCAAAGGCTGGCTCCCCACCGAAACCTAGTGGGTTCAAGGCTGGATGTAATGTGAAATGGAAAGTGTTTTTTTAAACACTCAATTGTTATTAGAGGATGCTTTAGGTAGGCCACTCTTAGTTTATTTACTCACAGGCCTGTATTGCAGTTCGGACGCTGTTCGGACGCTCTTGCTTACTGCTCCGCGCTTTGCTCTATCGCTTCTATATTTTATCTCATAACTTCAACTTCAGCAAATCAACACAGCGCTCAAACAACAAAGCTTAACTTTTATGATAAAACTAGAAACTCTGGAGACTGGATTACTACAAAAAAGCGAACACTTCATCCGACTGCCTCTCCCTTCCATCAGCTTACATTCCGGAAGGGAAAACACAGCTGCCTACTATCGAAAGGATAAGAAAATGCCTCTTTAAGTTCAAGAATCTACTTGCTGCACAAACTGCCACAGACTTTCACAACGGATTGCAGTTCTTGAAACAAAGTTATTTGCGCAACTACCAAACCGGACGAATCACACAGCAGAGCTTCATCACGAACGTCCTCTGCACACAGCTGGTGAGTCCTGTAAATTTAGTGCTACTCAACAGATAGAGAAACAAGTAACTGATCAACACATTAATCGATGGCACAAACAGGGGGCAAGACCCAAACGCACTCGAGACATCAGATTGTCACGAGCTTCATATATTGCTGCAGTAGCATGCTCTACCCCAGACACAAGGATTGCAAACGGTAGTTTCCGACCACCATCGATACATCTCGAAAACAGATTTGAAGTATTAATGAATGAGGGTGATGAATCCCCAAACGTGATGAATGTGATCGAACACGGATTGCATCAGCCCACAGCTAACACTAATGCTAACAGGCGCTCAAGGTCGAGCAGACAGCGGCCCTCAGCTCAGAGTGCAGCCGAGCCAAGGACTCTGATAGTGGGTGATTCCACAGTCAGAAACATTAGCAGCAGAGATACAACTACATGCTGCCTTCCACAAGCAACCATTTCTGATGTAAACAGAGAAATTCAGAACATCCTGATAAAACATAAGACCGCAAATCGACTTATCATTCATGTAGGAAAGAACGATATTCAGAGAGAGCAGTCAGAACTCATTAAAAGGGATTTCAATGAACTTTTTGAAACACTTAGCAAACTGAAAGTTCAGCTGTTCATCAGTGGACCACTGCCAGCAAGAGGAACAAATAGATTCTCACGGTTGCTTGGGCTTAATACATGGCTGCAAAAAACCTGCATGATGAAGGGAGTGAATTTCATCGACAACTTTAATCTCTTCTGGAGCCAGAGACAATTGTTTACATCAAATGGCCACCACCCAAACAAACTTGGTGCAAGAGTGTTAAAGGACAATATTTATTTTTCCCTTCATCATCTTTCAGCTGTGTGTTCTAACCCACTCAACCTGATACAGAGTATGGACGACCACAGGACTTCTTTTCAGCAGCTGAATGGACATGTGGCTGACACATCCCACAAGGACAATGATAAGACCACGCCCCCACAACAACAATTGCTCATGGACACACTACCAGCTGAGCCCTGCCCACAGAGCTCACCACAGACTGACTGTGAAGGATTAGATCTGCTCCAAGATTCAGCACCCAAGGATGATTTTCTGGAAAATGGACAGGGAAGCCAGGACAACATATTTCAACTTCCGATAACACCAGAGAAACAGCCCCTCTCACCGGACATGTCATTCCTCTCTCCAGCATCCCCGCATCTGAGCTTCTCAGACAAAATGGAGGACTTGGTTCATGCTGGAATCAGACTATCACACTCGATCGCTATGAGCCCCCAAATATCGACCAAAAATCGTGGAGCCCCACAAACACCAAAGCCTGTGGGCCCAGCTCGTCCTCGCCCTCCTCCTGTGAGATTTCTTCGGTCACAACGTCAGGGCCCACACCCGCCTCCATCTGTTGTAGGTGAACCAAAAACAACTGATTCCAGCTCTCAGTGATGTGTTTTGGGTCCCCGCTATGATAACAGTAACTTTATCAAATGTTTACAAAACAAGTGGGAACCCAGTGTGCCTGCCTCTTTCTCTATCTCTGTTCTCTTACGTGAAAGAAAGTCTAAGGCCTTGTCAGGCCGTTTAATAAACCAATATAATCTGCTGCCTGTTACCTGCCAAAATAGGATTAATGTGGAGAAAAAAATTATTACTGTTAAGTTAGCGCTTTTAAACATCCGTTCACTTAAGAACAAATCATTTCTAGTCAATGACTTAATAACCACTAACAACCTAGATTTTCTGCTTCTAAATGAAACGTGGCTAGAAGAAAACTCTAGTGCAACAGTCCTCAATGAAGCAGCCCCTCCTAACTTTACTTTTATGAGTGTTTGCAGATCTGTTAGGAGAGGTGGGGGTGTTGCTGCTCTTTTTAAAGATTTCTATCAATGTAAGCAAGTATCATTTGGTGACTATTTGTCTCTAGAATATCTGGGTATTGTGTTAAAAGGTTCTCCACGCATCCTGCTTATCATTATTTATAGGCCTCCGAAATACTCTGCAGGCTTCACTGAGGACTTTACAGAACTGTTATCAATAATTTCCTCAGAGTTTGACTGTTTTGCTATTGCTGGGGATTTTAACATTCACATAGACAATATTGAATCCAGTAAAACAAAAGAGCTCATGACTGTTCTTAACACTTTTGATTTGACACAGCATGTAAATGGACCCACACACAATCGTGGACACACTCTAGATTTACTTATCAGTAAGGGTCTAAACATTTCATCAATTGTTATTAAGGATGTGGCACTGTCTGATCATTTCTGTATTTTCTTTGATATATCAATCTCTCCTGCCATTGAAGCTAGATCTGTCTCTGTCAAAAAGAGATGCTTAAATGAGAACACTAATGTGCTGTTTATGAAGGCTTTATCTCTAACACCAAGCATATCTGCAGGCTCTGTTGATTTTCTCCTTGACTCCTTTAACTCAAAAGTTAAGAGTGTAATTGATGATATTGCTCCTCTAAAAGTCAGGAAAAAGAGTACCAAACAAAAAGCACCTTGGAGAAACTCAACAGCAGTTCAAATAATGAAAAGACAATGCAGAAAATCTGAATGCATGTGGCGGAAGACAAAACTTGTAGTCCATTATAACATCTATAAAGACACCCTTCATGCTTTCAATGTTGAACTAGGCAAAGCTAGACAGACCTTCTTCTCAAATATTATAAACAGAAACATAAACAACACGCGCACTCTTTTTGCTACTGTCGAGAGACTAACAAACCCCCCGAGTCAGACTCCTAGTGAAATGCTCTCAGACAGTAAGTGCAGTGAGTTTGCTTCCTACTTCTCAGAGAAAATCAATAATATCAGAAAGGCGATCAGCACATCCTCTAGTTGCTCTGGGGTCAGTCAGATCATACCAAACCCTCGGAAAATTACCATGTCAGATTTCGACGCTATTGACTGCAAAATTTTAGAAGACAGCATCTTAAAACATCAACCTGTGCCCTAGACACACTCCCCACTTCTTTCTTCAAAAGTGTGTTTAACTGTTTAGAAGCAGATCTCCTAGAAGTGGTAAACTCCTCACTTCTCTATGGGACTTTTCCAACCGCCCTTAAAACTGCAATAGTTAAGCCTCTTCTGAAAAAGAGAAATCTGGATAACTCCATACTGAGCAACTACAGACCAATCTCAAATCTCCCCTTCATAGGCAAAATCATTGAAAAAGTTGTTTTCAATCAGTTGAACAAATTCTTACGCTCAAATGGATACTTTGACAATTTTCAATCTGGTTTCCGTCCACATCACAGTACAGAGACAGCGCTCATAAAGATTATAAATGATATTCGCTTAAACACTGATACAGGCAAAACATCAATTCTGGTACAACTGGATCTCAGTGCCGCATTCGACACTGTTGACCACAACATACTTCTAGACAGGCTGGAAAACTGGGTTGGGCTTTCTGGAATGGTCCTCAAATGGTTCAGATCATACTTAGAAGGGAGAGGTTATTATGTGAGTATAGGAGACCATAAGTCTGAGTGGACGTCCATGACATGCGGAGTCCCACAAGGGTCCATTCTTGCACCACTCCTGTTTAACCTGTATATGCTGCCACTGAGCCAAATAATGAAAAAGAACAATATTGCTTACCACAGCTATGCTGATGACACCCAGCTCTACTTAGCACTATCACCTAATGACTACAGCCCCATTGACTCCCTGTGCAAATGCATTGATGAAGTTAACAACTGGATGTGCCAAAACTATCTTCAGTTAAACAAAGACAAAACCGAAATCACTACATTTGGAAACAAAGATGAAATTCTCAAGGTGAACGCATATCTTGAGGCTAAAGGCCTGATAACAAAAAATCAAGTCAGGAATCTTGGAGTGATTTTACAGTCCGACCTGAGTTTCAGTAGTCATGTCAAAGCAATAACTAAATCAGCATACTATCATCTGAAAAATATTGCAAGGATTAGATGTTTTCTCTCCAGGCAAGACTTAGAGAAACTGGTTCATGCTTTCATCACCAGTAGGGTGGACTATTGTAACGGCCTTCTCACTAGCCTTCCTAAAAAGACCATTAGACAGCTGCAGCTCATACAGAACGCTGCTGCCAGGATTGTGAGCAGAACCAGAAAATATGACCATATCACACCAGTCCTCAGGTCTTTACACTGGCTTCCAGTTACATTTAGGATCGACTTTAAAGTACTATTACTTGTTTATAAATCACTCAATGAGCTAGGACCTCAATACATCGCAGATATGCTGATTAAATATAAACCCAACAGATCACTCAGATCAGCAGGATCAAGTCAGTTAGAAATACCAAGAGTTCACTCAAAGCAAGGAGAGTCTGCTTTTAGCTATTATGCCAGCCGCAGTTGGAACCAGCTTCCTGAACAGATCAGATTTGCTCCAACAGTAGCCACATTCAAATCCAGACTCAAAACACATCTGTTTAGCTGTGCATTTACTGAATGAGCTCTGAGCACTGTATGTCCGACTGATTGCACCCTATCTTATCTCTTTATTCTTTTTATAATTGTTTTAGTTTACCTTTGTTCCTATCTCTGGTTATTGTTTATTTTATATGTTCTTTTGAGTTGAATATGACGAGTGAAAACTGGGTTTGATGGAAATAGTAAGTTTGACAATAAGGTTTGAGTATGTGTAAATCTGTGGAGGGTATGATGAGTGAGTAAGGGTTTTAACAAGAAGGTTTCTGAGTAAAAATCAGGGAATAGCGATTAAAATGGATGTTATGAACGTGTTTGAGAAAGAAATGAATGAGAGGTGTTCTAATTAAGATGGTACATGTATGTAGGCAGTAAACTGAAGAATGTTTATTTTTATATCAGACCATTATTGTGGATCTGACCATTTTATTTTATTTTATATATATATATATATATATATATATTTTTTTTTTTTTATTTTATTATTATTATTATTTTTTAATTACTATATCTTTACGAATGTTTTAACTATGCTTGTTTTTAATTCTTTATTCGTCCATATGGTATTCTTTTTTTTCTCATGCATTTGTTACCACTGTTTTAATTAATTTCTATGTAAAGCACTTTGAATTGCCATTGGGTATGAAATGTGCTATACAAATAAACCTGCCTTGCCTTGCAGTTACATGAAAGTGAGACCTTTTTGAAAAAAACTCAATTGTCATTTAAAGATTATTTAGTGAGGCCAGTAGGGTGTTTTCACACTAGCAGAATATGTGGGAGAGAGTTGCTAAAGTTGGAGTACACTGTAATGCAATACAGGTGGTAGCTCATTCTGAGGGGCATTTTGAGCCCCTCAGAATTTGCTGCCTCTCGATATAGACAATTTTATCAAGCCAGAATGCATCTGTTCTACTGTAGCGTCCCATTGCCAAAGACTGGCTCCACACCGAAACCTAGCGGGTTCTAGCCTGGATGTAATGTGAACTGGAGAGTGTTTTTTCAAACACTCAATTGTTATTAGAGGATGCTTTAGGTAGGCAACTCTTAGTTGTTTACTCACAGGCCTGTATTGAAGTTTCATGAAAGTCAGACCTTTTTGAAAAAAACTCAATTGTTGTTGAAAGATTATTTAGTGAGGCCAGTAGGGTGTTTTCACACTAGCAGAATATGTGGGAGAGAGTTGCTATATTTGGAATACACTATAATGCAATACAGGTGGTAGCTCATTCTGAGGGGCATTTTGAGCCCCTCAGAATTTGCTGCCTCTCCATATAGACCATTTAATCAAGCCAGAATGCGTCTGTTCTACTGTAGCGTCCCATGGCCAAAGGCTGGCTCCCCACCGAAACCTAGCGGGTTCTAGGCTGGATGTAATGTGAACTGAAGAGTGTTTTTTCAAACACTCAATTGCTATTAGAGGATGCTTGAGGTAGGCCACTCTTAGTTGTTTATTCACAGGCCTTTATTGCAGTTACATGAAAGTGAGACCTTTTGGGGGGAAAAAACTCAATTGTTATTGAAAGATTATTTAGTGAGGCCAGTAGGGTGTTTTCACATTAGCAGAATATGTGGGAGAGAGTTGCTATAGTTGGAGTAGACTGTAATGCAATACAGGTGGTAGCTCATTCTGAGGGGCATTTTGAGCCCCTCAGAATTTGCTGCCTCTCCATATAGACCATTTTATCAAGCCAGAATGCATCTGTTCTACTGTAGCATCCCATGGCCAAAGGCTGGCTCCCCACCGAAACCTAGTGGGTTCTAGGCTGGATGTAATGTGAAATGGAAAGTGTTTTTTCAAACACTCAATTGTTATTAGAGGATGCTTTAGGTAGGCCACTCTTAGTTTATTTACTCACAGGCCTGTATTGCAGTTAAATGAAAGTGAGACCTTTTTGGGGAAAAAAACTCAATTGTTATTGAAAGATTATTTAGTGAGGCCAGTAGGGTGTTTTCACATTAGCAGAATATGTGGGAGAGAGTTGCTATAGTTGGAGTAGACTGTAATGCAATACAGGTGGTAGCTCATTCTGAGGGGCATTTTGAGCCCCTCAGAATTTGCTGCCTCTCCATATAGAAAATTTTATCAAGCCAGAATGCATCTGTTCTACTGTAGCGTCCCATGGCCAAAGGCTGGCTCCCCACCGAAACCTAGCGGGTTCTAGGCTGGATGTAATGTGAACTGGAGATTGTTTTTTCAAACACTCAATTGTTATTAGAGGATGCTTTAGGTAGGCAACTCTTAGTTGTTTACTCACAGGCCTGTATTGAAGTTTCATGAAAGTCAGACCTTTTTGAAAAAAACTCAATTGTTGTTGAAAGATTATTTAGTGAGGCCAGTAGGGTGTTTTCACACTAGCAGAATATGTGGGAGAGAGTTGCTATATTTGGAATACACTATAATGCAATACAGGTGGTAGCTAATTCTGAGGGGCATTTTGAGCCCCTCAGAATTTGCTGCCTCTCCATATAGACCATTTTATCAAGCAAGAACACTTCGGTTCTACTGTAGCGTCCCATGGCCAAAGTCTGGCTCCCCACCGAAACCTAGCGGGTTGTAGCCTGGATGTAATGTTAACTGGAGAGGGTTTTTTCAAGCACTCAATTGTTATTAGAGGATGCTTTAGGTAGGCCACTCTTAGTTGTTTACTCACAGGCCTGTATTGCATTTACATGAAAGTGAGACCTTTTTGAAAAAAACTCAATTGTTATTGAAAGATTATTTAGTGAGGCCAGTAGGGTGTTTTCACACTAGCAGAATATTTGGGAGAGAGTTGCTATAGTTGGAGTACACTGTAATGCAATACAGGTGGTAGCTCATTCTGAGGGGCATTTTGATTGTCTACATCTCGATATAGACAATTTTATCAAGCCAGAATGCATGTGTTCTACTGTAGCGTCCCATGGCCAAAGGCTGGCTCCTCACCGAAACCTAGTGGGTTCTAGGCTGGATGTAATGTGAAATGGAAAGTGTTTTTTTCAAACACTCAATTGTTATTAGAGGATGCTTTAGTTAGGCCACTCTTAGTTTATTTACTCACAGGCCTGTATTGCAGTTACATGAAAGTGAGACCTTTTTGAAAAAAACTCAATTGTTATTGAAAGATTATTTAGTGAGGCCAGTAGGGTGTTTTCACATTAGCAGAATATGTGGGAGAGAGTTGCTATAGTTGGAGTAGACTGTAATGCAATACAGGTGGTAGCTCATTCTGAGGGGCATTTTGAGCCCCTCAGAATTTGCTGCCTCTCGATATAGACAATTTTATCAAGCCAGAACGTATCTGTTCTACTTTAGCGTCCCATGGCCAAAGTCTGGCTCCCCACCGAAATGTAGCGGGTTCTAGCCTGGATGTAATGTGAACTGGAGAGTGTTTTTTCAAACGCTCAATTGCTATTAGAGGATGCTTCAGGTAGGCCACTCTTAGTTGTTTATTCACAGACGTGTATTGCAGTTACATGAAAGTGAGACCTTTTTGAAAAAAAAAACTCAATTGTTATTGAAAGATTATTAAGTGAGGCCAGTAGGGTGTTTTCACATTAGCAGAATATGTGGGAGAGAGTTGCTATAGTTGGAGTACACTATAATGCAATACAGGTGGTAGCTCATTCTGAGGGGCATTTTGAGCCCCTCAGAATTTGCTGCCTCTCGATATAGACAATTTTATCAAGCCAGAATGCATCTGTTCTACTGTAGCGTCCCATGGCCAAAGGCTGGCTCCTCACCGAAACCTAGTGGGTTCTAGGCTGGATGAAATGGAAAGTGTTTTTTCAAACACTCAATTGTTATTAGAGGATGCTTTAGGTAGGCCACTCCTAGTTTATTTACTCACAGCCCTGTATTGCAGTTAAATGAAAGTGAGACCTTTTTGGGGAAAAAAACTCAATTGTTATTGAAAGATTATTTAGTGAGGCCAGTAGGGTGTTTTCACATTAGCAGAATATGTGGGAGAGAGTTGCTATAGTTGGAGTAGACTGTAATGCAATACAGGTGGTAGCTCATTCTGAGGGGCATTTTGAGCCCCTCAGAAATTGCTGCCTCTCCATATAGACCATTTTATCAAGCCAGAATGCATCTGTTCTACTGTAGCATCCCATGGCCAAAGGCTGGCTCCCCACCGAAACCTAGCGGGTTGTAGCCTGGATGTAATGTTAACTGGAGAGTGTTTTTTCAAACACTCAATTGTTATTAGAGGATGCTTTAGGTAGGCAACTCTTAGTTGTTTACTCACAGGCCTGTATTGCATTTACATGAAAGTGAGACCTTTTTGAAAAAAACTCAATTGTTATTGAAAGATTATTTAGTGAGGCCAGTAGGGTGTTTTCACACTAGCAGAATATGTGGGAGAGAGTTGCTATAGTTGGAGTACACTGTAATGCAATACAGGTGGTAGCTCATTCTGAGGGGCATTTTGAGCCCCTCAGAATTTGCTGCCTCTCGATATAGACAATTTTATCAAGCCAGAATGCATCTGTTCTACTGTAGCGTCCCATGGCCAAAGTCTGGCTCCCCACCGAAACCTAGTGGGTTCTAGGCTGGATGTAATGTGAAATGGAAAGTGTTTTTTCAAACACTCAATTGTTATTAGAGGATGCTTTACGCCACTCTTAGTTTATTTACTCACAGGCCTGTATTGCAGTTACATGAAAGTGAGACCTTTTTGAAAAAAACTCAATTGTTATTGAAAGATTATATAGTGAGGCCAGTAGGGTGTTTTCACATTAGCAGAATATGTGGGAGAGAGTTGCTATAGTTGGAGTAGACTGTAATGCAATACAGGTGGTAGCTCATTCTGAGGGGCATTTTGAGCCCCTCAGAATTTGCTGCCTCTCCATATAGACCATTTTATCAAGCAAGAACACTTCGGTTCTACTGTAGCGTCCCATGGCCAAAGGCTGGCTCCCCACCGAAACCTAGTGGGTTCTAGGCTGGATATAATGTGAACTGGAGAGTGTTTTTTCAAACACTCAATTGTTATTAGAGGATGCTTTAGGTAGGCCACTCTTAGTTTATTTACTCACAGGCCTGTATTTCAGTTAAATGAAAGTGAGACCTTTTTGGGAAAAAAAATCTCAATTGTTATTGAAAGATTATTTAGTCAGGCCAGTAGGGTGTTTTCACACTAGCAGAATATGTGGGAGAGAGTTGCTATATTTGGAGTACACTGTAATGCAATACAGGTGGTAGCTCATTCTGAGGGGCATTTTGAGCCCCTCAGAAATTGCTGCCTCTCCATATAGACCATTTTATCAAGCCAGAATGCATCTGTTCTACTGTAGCATCCCATGGCCAAAGGCTGGCTCCCCACCGAAACCTAGCGGGTTCTAGGCTGCATGTAATGTGAACTGGAGAGTGTTTTTTCAAACACTCAATTGCTATTAGAGGATGCTTTAGGTAGGCCACTCTTAGTTTTTTATTCACAAGCCTGTATTGCAGTTACATGAAAGTGAGACCTTTTTGAAAAAAACTCAATTGTTGTTGAAAGATTATTTAGTGAGGCCAGTAGGGTGTTTTCACACTAGCAGAATATGTGGGAGAGAGTTGCTATATTTGGAGTACACTGTAATGCAATATAGGTGGTAGCTCATTCTGAGGGGCATTTTAAGCCCCTCAGAATATGCTGCCTCTCCATATAGACAATTTTATCAAGCCAGAATGCATCTGTTCTACTGTAGCGTCCCATGGCCAAAGGCTGGCTCCCCACCGAAACCTAGTGGGCTCTAGGCTGGATGTAATGTGAAATGGAAAGTGTTTTTTCAAACACTCAATTGTTATTAGAGGATGCTTTAGGTAGGCAACTCTTAGATTATTTACTCACAGGCCTGTATTTCAGTTAAATGAAAGTGAGACCTTTTTGGGGAAAAAAACTCAATTGTTATTGAAAGATTATTTAGTGAGGCCAGTAGGGTGTTTTCACATTAGCAGAATATGTGGGAGAGAGTTGCTATAGTTGGAGTAGACTGTAATGCAATATAGGTGGTAGCTCATTCTGAGGGGCATTTTGAGCCCCTCAGAATTTGCTGCCTCTCCATATAGACCATTTTATCAAGACAGAATGCATCTGTTCTACTGTAGCGTCCCATGGCCAAAGTCTGGCTCCCCACCGAAACCTAGCGGGTTGTAGCCTGGATGTAATGTTAACTGGAGAGTGTTTTTTCAAACACTCAATTGTTATTAGAGGATGCTTTAGGTAGGCCACTCTTAGTTGTTTACTCACAGGCCTGTATTGCAGTTACATGAAAGTGAGACCTTTTTGAAAAAAACTCAATTGTTATTGAAAGATTATTTAGTGAGGCCAGTAGGGTGTTTTCACACTAGCAGAATATGTTGGAGAGAGTTGCTATAGTTGGAGTACACTGTAATGCAATACAGGTGGTAGCTCATTCTGAGAAGCATTTTGAGCCCCTCAGAATTTGCTGCCTCTCCATATAGACCATTTTATCAAGCCAGAATGCATCAGTTCTACTGTAGCGTCCAATGGCCAAAGGCTGGCTCCCCACCGAAACCTAGTGGGTTCTAGGCTGGATGTAATGTGAACTGGAGAGTGTTTTTTCAAACACTCAATTGTTATTAGAGGATGCTTTAGGTAGGCCACTCTAAGTTTATTTACTCACATGCCTGTATTGCAGTTACATGAAAGTGAGACCTTTTTGAAAAAAACTCAATTGTCATTTAAAGATTATTTAGTGAGGCCAGTAGGGTGTTTTCACACTAGCAGAATATGTGGGAGTAGCTCATTCTGAGGGGCATTTTGAGCCCCTCAGAATATGCTGCCTCTCGATATAGACAATTTTATCAAGCCAGAATGCATCTGTTCTACTGTAGCGTCCCATTGCCAAAGGCTGGCTTCTCACCGAAACCTAGTGGGTTCTAGGCTGGATGTAATGTGAAATGGAAAGTGTTTTTTCAAACACTCAATTGTTATTAGAGGATGCTTTAGGTAGGCCACTCTTAGTTTATTTGCTCAAAGGCCTGTATTGCATTTAAATGAAAGTGAGACCTTTTTGGGAAAAAAACTCAATTGTTATTGAAAGATTATTTAGTGTGCCAGTAGGGTGTTTTCACATCAGCAGAATATGTGGGAGAGAGTTGCTATAGTTGGAGTAGACTGTATTGCAATATAGGTGGTAGCTCATTCTGAGGGGCATTTTGAGCCCCTCAGAATTTGCTGCCTCTCGATATAGACTATTTTATCAAGCCAGAACGTATCTGTTCTACTTTAGCATTCCATGGCCAAAGTCTGGCTCCCCACCGAAACCTAGCGGGTTGTAACCTGGATGTAATGTTAACTGGAGAGTGTTTTTTCAAACACTCAATTGTTATTAGAGGATGCTTTAGGTAGGCCACTCTTAGTTGTTTACTCACAGGCCTGTATTGCAGTTACATGAAAGTGAGACCTTTTTGAAAAAAACTCAATTGTTATTGAAAGATTATTTAGTGAGGCTAGTAGGGTGTTTTCACACTAGCAGAATATGTGTGAGAGAGTTGCTATAGTTGGAGTACACTGTAATGCAATACAGGTGGTAGCTCATTCTGAGGGGCATTTTGAGCCCCTCAGAATTTGCTGCCTCTCCATATAGACCATTTTATCAAGCCGGAATGCATCAGTTCTACTGTAGCGTCCAATGGCCAAAGGCTGGCTCCCCACCGAAACCTAGTGGGTTCTAGGCTGGATGTAATGTGAACTGGAGAGTGTTTTTTCAAACACTCAATTGTTATTAGAGGATGCTTTAGGTAGGCCACTCTAAGTTTATTTACTCACAGGCCTGTATTGCAGTTACATGAAAGTGAGACCTTTTTGAAAAAACCTCAATTGTCATTTAAAGATTATTTAGTGAGGCCAGTAGGGTGTTTTCACACTAGCAGAATATGTGGGAGTAGCTCATTCATTCTGAGGGGCATTTTGAGCCCCTCAGAATTTGCTGCCTCTCGATATAGACAATTTTATCAAGCCAGAACGTATCTGTTCTACTTTAGCATTCCATGGCCAAAGTCTGGCTCCCCACCGAAACCTAGCGGGTTGTAACCTGGATGTAATGTTAACTGGAGAGTGTTTTTTCAAACACTCAATTGTTTTTAGAGGATGCTTTAGGTAGGCCACTCTTAGTTGTTTACTCACAGGCCTGTATTGCAGTTACATGAAAGTGAGACCTTTTTGAAAAAAACTCAATTGTTATTGAAAGATTATTTAGTGAGGCCAGTAGGGTGTTTTCACATTAGCAGAATATGTGGGAGAGAGTTGCTATAGTTGGAGTAGACTGTAATGCAATATAGGTGGTAGCTCATTCTGAGGGGCATTTTGAGCCCCTCAGAATTTGCTGCCTCTCGATATAGACAATTTTATCAAGCCAGAACGTATCTGTTCTACTTTAGCATCCCATGGCCAAAGTCTGGCTCCCCACAGAAACGTAGCGGGTTCTAGCCTGGATGTAATGTGAACTGGAAAGTGTTTTTTCAAACGCTCAATTGCTATTAGAGGATGCTTTAGGTAGGCCACTCTTAGTTGTTTATTCACAGGCCTGTATTAAAGTTACATGAAAGTTAGACCTTTTTGAAAAAAAACTAAATTGTTATTGAAAGATTATTAAGTGAGGCCAGTAGGGTGGAGAGAGTTGCTATAGTTGGAGTAGACTGTAATGCTATACAGGTGGTAGCTCATTCTGAGGGGCATTTTGAGCCCCTCAGAATTTGCTGCCTCTCGATATAGACAATTTTATCAAGCCAGATCGTATCTGTTCTACTTTAGCGTCCCATGGCCAATGTCTGGCTCCCCACCGAAACGTAGCGGGTTCTAGCCTGGATGTAATGTGAACTGGAGAGTGTTTTTTCAAACGCTCAATTGCTATTAGAGGATGCTTTAGGTAGGCCACTCTTAGTTGTTTATTCACAGGCCTGTATTGCAGTTACATGAAAGTGAGACCTTTTTGAAAAAAACTCAATTGTTATTGAAAGATTATATAGTGAGGCCAGTAGGGTGTTTTCACATTAGCAGAATATGTGGGAGAGAGTTGCTATAGTTGGAGTAGACTGTAATGCAATACAGGTGGTAGCTCATTCTGAGGGGCATTTTGAGCCCCTCAGAATTTGCTGCCTCTCCATATAGACCATTTTATCAAGCAAGAACACTTCGGTTCTACTGTAGCGTCCCATGGCCAAAGGCTGGCTCCCCACCGAAACCTAGTGGGTTCTAGGCTGGATATAATGTGAACTGGAGAGTGTTTTTTCAAACACTCAATTGTTATTAGAGGATGCTTTAGGTAGGCCACTCTTAGTTTATTTACTCACAGGCCTGTATTTCAGTTAAATGAAAGTGAGACCTTTTTGGGAAAAAAAATCTCAATTGTTATTGAAAGATTATTTAGTCAGGCCAGTAGGGTGTTTTCACACTAGCAGAATATGTGGGAGAGAGTTGCTATATTTGGAGTAGACTGTAATGCAATACAGGTGGTAGCTCATTCTGAGGGGCATTTTGAGCCCCTCAGAAATTGCTGCCTCTCCATATAGACCATTTTATCAAGCCAGAATGCATCTGTTCTACTGTAGCGTCCCATGGCCAAAGTCTGGCTCCCCACCGAAACCTAGCGGGTTGTAGCCTGGATGTAATGTTAACTGGAGAGTGTTTTTTCAAACACTCAATTGTTATTAGAGGATGCTTTAGGTAGGCCACTCTTAGTTGTTTACTCACAGGCCTGTATTGCAGTTACATGAAAGTGAGACCTTTTTGAAAAAAACTCAATTGTTATTGAAAGATTATTTAGTGAGGCCAGTAGGGTGTTTTCACACTAGCAGAATATGTTGGAGAGAGTTGCTATAGTTGGAGTACACTGTAATGCAATACAGGTGGTAGCTCATTCTGAGAAGCATTTTGAGCCCCTCAGAATTTGCTGCCTCTCCATATAGACCATTTTATCAAGCCAGAATGCATCAGTTCTACTGTAGCGTCCAATGGCCAAAGGCTGGCTCCCCACCGAAACCTAGTGGGTTCTAGGCTGGATGTAATGTGAACTGGAGAGTGTTTTTTCAAACACTCAATTGTTATTAGAGGATGCTTTAGGTAGGCCACTCTAAGTTTATTTACTCACATGCCTGTATTGCAGTTACATGAAAGTGAGACCTTTTTGAAAAAAACTCAATTGTCATTTAAAGATTATTTAGTGAGGCCAGTAGGGTGTTTTCACACTAGCAGAATATGTGGCAGTAGCTCATTCTGAGGGGCATTTTGAGCCCCTCAGAATTTGCTGCCTCTCGATATAGACAATTTTATCAAGCCAGAATGCATCTGTTCTACTGTAGCGTCCCATTGCCAAAGGCTGGCTCCACACCGAAACCTAGTGGGTTCTAGGCTGGATGTAATGTGAAATGGAAAGTGTTTTTTCAAACACTCAATTGTTATTAGAGGATGCTTTAGGTAGGCCACTCTTAGTTTATTTGCTCACAGGCCTGTATTGCATTTAAATGAAAGTGAGACTTTTTTGGGGAAAAAACTCAATTGTTATTGAAAGATTATTTAGCGAGGCTAGTAGGGTGTTTTCACATTAGCAGAATATGCTGGAGAGAGTTGCTATAGTTGGAGTAGAATGTAATGCAATACAGGTGGGAGCTCATTCTGAGGGGCATTTTGAGCCCCTCAGAATTTGCTGCCTCTCGATATAGACCATTTTATCAAGCCAGAATGCATCTGTTCTACTGTAGCGTCCCATGGCCAAAGGCTGGCTCCCCACCGAAACCTAGCGGGTTCTAGGCTGCATGTAATGTGAACTGGAGATTGTTTTTTCAAACACTCAATTGCTATTAGAGGATGCTTTAGGTAGGCCACTCTTATTTTTTTATTCACAGGCCTGTATTGCAGTTACATGAAAGTGAGACCTTTTTGAAAAAAACGTCTCGGGTTATGAATATAACCCATGTTCCCTGAGAGGGAACGAGACACTGCGTCATCGTAGATGACACATCGGGGAACGCCCACGGCGTGACGCTGCTGAGTTCATATCAAAAAAGTCCAATCTTGATTGGTGTTGCGTGATGACGTAACGAGTGACGGCATACCCGGAGGTATAAAGGGACCCCGGCACAAGCAAACGCAGCTTACTGCTATGAAGCGGGCCGCTCTGTAGATAGGCGGGGCTACGAGACGCAGTGTCTCGTTCCCTCTCAGGGAACATGGGTTATATCATAACCCGAGACGTTCCCTTTATCGAGGGAACTCGCACTGCGTCATCGTAGATGACACATCGGGGAACGAGTACCCACTAGTCCTCGCCTATCTTGCACCCCATGACATGAACCGGAGTGCATAATCAGGGGGCGAGCACCCTAGCGCCTGGCGACACCGGGAGGTGCAGACTATAATACCTCACGAAGGTATGCAGTGTGGCCCACCCAGCCGCCTCGCAAATCTCTTGCAAAGAAGCTCCGGAAAGGAGGGCTACCGAGGAGGCCATGCCCCTGGTAGAATGAGCCCTCACGGCTATAGGTTAAGGCAAGTTGTGCACCTGATAGGCCGTGGCTATTGCCTGGACAATCCAGTTACTAATTGTCTGTTTTGCTGCAGGCAGCCCTTTCCTAGGTGGACCAAAGCACACTAACAACTGGTCTGACTTCCTCCACTGGGCAGACCTCTCCAAATAAATCCTCAATGCCTGCACCGGGCAGAGGAGGTGAAGCCTGCCCTCATCTGCCGTCACATGAGGCGGGGGATGAAAAGCCTGGAGAACCACCGACCGTACCGCATTAGACGGTACCTTGGGGACGTATCCCGGGGTCGGCCGCAAGATAGCTTTCACGTTGCCTGGGGCAAACTCCAAGCAATTGGGTGTGACTGCCAATGCCTGAAGGTCCCCCACCCTCCTCAGAGAGGTGATGGCTAAGAGAAAAGCTACCTTAAGCGTGAGGTTCTTGGCCTCAGCCAACTCCAGCGGTTCGAAGGGGGCCTCAACCAACCCTTCGAGAACCACTGCCAGATCCCACGCAGGGATCCTAGAACGAGCCACAGGTCTCATCCTCCGCGCTCCTCGGAGGAACCGTACAACCAGATGGTGCCTCCCCAGAGGTCCTTCACCTAATGGTGCGTGGAAAGCTCATATCGCTGCCACATACACCTTAAGTGTGGACGGGGTAAGCCCGGCGGAAAACCGTTCTTGCAGAAACTCCAGTACTGAAGCCACAGCGCAGTTCACTGGGTCTACTTCACGGTCTCTACACCATATGGAGAACACTCTCCACTTCAAGTTGTACAGCTTCCTGGTGGAAGGAGCCCTGGAGCTGAGTATAGTCTCCACGACACCTGCTGACAGCCCTTCTTCTATGAGCTCTGCCCCCTCAGGGGCCAAGCCCACAGGTTCCATAACTCTGGCTGGGGGTGAAATATCGAGCCCCCCGCCTGAGTCAACAGATCCCTCCTCAGAGGAATCTGCCATGGAAGGTCGTCTAGCAGGTCCATAATGTCGGAGAACCATACCCTGGTCGGCCACCGGGGTGCTATCAGAAGCAGGCGAATGCCTTCCCGGCGAACCCGCTACAGAACTCCCGGGAGCAGAGCAATCGGGGGAAATGCGTACAGACGCAGCCTCGGCCACGCCTGTGACATGGCATCCAGGCCCAATGGAGCCGGATGCCTGAGGGAGAACCAAAGTGGACAGTGGGTCGTCTCTCGAGACGCAAACAAATCCACTTCCATTTGGCCAAACCTCTCGCATATGGCCTCCACCACCTCTGGATGTAGACGCCACTCCCCGGGCCTCAGCCCCTGCCTTGACAGGATGTCTGCTCCCTGGTTCTGGTCCCCCGGGATATAAACTGCCCTGAGAGAATACAGTTTCCCGTGGGACCACAGGAGGACCTGATGCGCCAGTCTGTACAGAGGGCGCGATCTCAGACCCCCCTGATGATTTAGATATGATACCACGGCAGTGTTGTCGGATCGTATCAGGACATGGTGGCCGCGAAGGTCCTCGAGAAAACTCCTCAGAGCTTTCCAGACAGCCAGCATCTCTAGGCAGTTGATGTGCCATGAAGCATGCTGGGCTGTCCAAGGACCTCTCGCCCCTCGGCCTTCCATGACCGCGCCCCAACCAGTAAGGGATGCATCTGTTGAAACGGTTTTCCGGCAACACAATGCTCCCAATACTAGCCCCAGGGACAGAAACCAAGGTTTCTTCCATATAACCAGGGAACGAATGCATTTGCGCGTTACCCTGATCATACGGAAGGGATTCCCCTTCGGAGAAAACCCCTTGGTTCTCAGCCACCACTGTAGCGGTCTCATGTGGAGCAGGCCGAGCGGAATCACACTGGACGCTGCTGCCATGAGACCCACCAGTCTCTGGAACTGTTTGACAGTGATGCTGTGGCCCAACCTTATACTTGAGACCTCCGCCCGTATGGTCTCGATACGTGCGGGTGACATGTGTGCCCGCATCGTTACCGAGTCCCACACTATTCCCAGGAAAGTAATTCTCTGGGAGGGCGTCAACGCGCTCTTTTTCGCGTTGAGTCTCAACCCCAAACACCTCATTTGTGCTAGAACAGCATCTCGATGCTGAACTGCCATATCGTACGACCTGGCCATGATCAACCAGTCGTCGATATAATTCAGTACCCGGATGCCCTGGAGTCTTAGCGGAGCCAGGGCTGCATCCATGCACTTTGTGAAGGTGCGAGGTGACAAGGCTAGGCCAAAGGGAAGGACCCGATATTGGAACGCTTCGCCCCCGAAAGCGAACCTCAGGAACTTCCTGTGACTGGGAAGGATGGAAATATGGAAGTAAGCGTCCTTTAGATCTATCGTGACGAACCAGTCCTCGAACTGGATCTGACTCACGATAACAGGAATGGTTAGCATCCTGAACCTGTATCTCCTCAGAGACCGATTCAGAAGCCTGAGATCTAATATTGGACGCAACCCCCCATCCTTCTTGGGGACTATGAAGTACCGGCTGTAGAACCCGACCTCCCTTTCTGGCGGGGGGACCCTTTCTATCGCCCCTTTTTCCAGCAGAGAGTGTACTTCCTGCCCCATTACCCCCACCTGCTCGGGACCGACCACTGTCCAGACTATCCCCCCAAATTTCGGGGGGGAACTCTGAACTGCAGTCTGTATATTCGGAAGGCATGACCATGCGCCGAGATACTCTGATAAGGGGACCAGCCTCTCGAGGCTGGTCTGGGGTATCAACCGAACCTCTCCCTCGACCCCCTGAAGCGGATAACCGGCAGGGACTAATCGAGGTAGATTTCCGGTGTGTGAACGCAGTCGCTGCTCTGCCGCAGATTTTATATGTGCTGGCCAGAGCCGCGCGCGAACATGGGGAAACGACATGGTCCGGAGCCCTTTTGACTGCGAGAGCACAACATCGATTTCCCGAGAGCCTCGGGGGGAGAACGACCTCGGTCGCTCCGCCCCGTGGGGGACAGCTCTCAGCGGTCTTGCCGCAGCTAGGACCGCTTGGAAGCCTTCTTGGCCTGAATAACCTCCCTCAGGTCGGTCTTCGGCTTTGAAGACTTCCCGCGAGAGCGTCGCTTCTTCTGCCAAGCTCCCTCAGGAGGGGCACGAGAAGCGACGCTCTGCTTCTGCACCTCACGGTGCGAGGAGCCCTCTGCTGGCCGAGACTGCCCGCTCGAGGCAGCCTTGCTGGAGGAGCCCCAACAGCGAGGGATGAACTGGCTGAGAGCGGCAGCCTGCTTTTTCACCTCCTGAAACCTCTCGACGACAGTGCTCACAGCGCCGCCGAAAAGGCCAGAAGGCGAAACCGGGGAATCAAGGAGAAAGTGTCTGTCTCTCTCCCTGATCCCCGACAGGTTCAGCCAGAGATGTCTCTCCGCGCACACCAAACCCGCCATGGAGCGGCTGATATCACGGGCCGCCTGTTTGGTGACACGAAGAGACAAATCCGCTGCCTTCCTCAGCTCAGTCACATCCTCCGGAGAGAGACCCTCGCCCTCATCGAGCTCCTTCAGCAAGTCCGCTTGGTAGGCCTGCAGAACCGCAAGAGTGTGCAGGCACCCACCAGCGCGACCAGCCGCACTATATGCCCTCGCCACCAGCTTCGAAGTCTCTCGGCATGGTTTCGAGGGCAATGCCGGGGTCTTCAATGAAGCTGCTGTCTCGGGAGAGAGGTGGCCCGCGAGCGCCTCTTCTACCCTCGGCAGGGCAACATATCCCTTCTCAGACGCCCCCAGCACGTTAGCGAAGTCAAGCGCAGGGGGCGTAGTCAAACGTGCTGAGAAGGGTTTCTCCCACGCCCTGCACAGCTCACTGTGCAGGTCGGGGAAAAACGGCAGACCCTGGCGTGGAGGCTGGGCTCGACGCTTGAAGAAGCGCTCGTCCAGCTTGCTTGGCGGCTGGACGTGCACTTCCTCTTGTGGCCAATCTAAACTCAGCTTGGCCACAGCGCGAGTCAAGACCTCCACGAGCTCCTCCATAGCCTGCGAGTGGGGTGGCGACTGCCCCACTGCGCCTGCTTCGGTGCTCATTGTCAACGATCCCTCGGAATCGGACAGCATGAGCACCTGATCCTCCGCCTCGCGGGAAGAAGCCGCAGCGCGGGCTTCCACACGTGGCGGAAGATCCTCTGAATCGTCAGAGGAAGAGAGAGATGCCTCAACATTCCCTAATCCCGCTGACAGATCCAGCTGCGAGCCCCACGACCTGCGGCGCCGCTCTGCCTCGGCAACAGCGGGCCCAGAACCGCGAGGCTCGCGAGGCTGACCGGCCTCGTCAAAGACCACCAGCCGCGAGCGCAGTACTCTCAGCGGCAGCTTATCACATTCGCCGCAAGCCGCTCCCTCGAGAGCGGCCCGGGCGTGCTGCACGCCGAGACACTGCACACAGAGCTGGTGTGTGTCCGTGCCCGAAATAAAGCGCGGACAGGGAGGCACACACCGTCTGAACTGCTCGCTCGCCATTCTCTACTGATATAATAAGCCCTACGGGACAAACAACACCAAATAGACAGACAGAACACAGAGCACGACCGCTGAAAGCAGGAAGCTGCGTTTGCTTGTGCCGGCGTCCCTTTATACCTCCGGGTATGCCGTCACTCGTTACGTCATCACGCAACACCAATCAAGATTGGACTTTTTTGATATGAACTCAGCAGCGTCACGCCGTGGGCGTTCCCCGATGTGTCATCTACGATGACGCAGTGCGAGTTCCCTCGATAAAGGGAACTCAATTGTTATTGAAAGATTATTTAGTGAGGCCAGTAGGGTGTTTTCACACTAGCAGAATATGTGGGAGAGAGTTGCTATAGTTGGAGTACACTGTAATGCAATACAGGTGGTAGCTCATTCTGAGGGGCATTTTGAGCCCCACAGAATTTGCTGCCTCTCGATATAGACAATTTTATCAAGCCAGAATGCATCTGTTCTACTTTAGCGTCCCATTGCCAAAGGCTGGCTCCACACCGAAACCTAGCGGGTTCTAGCCTGGATGTAATGTGAACTGGAGAGTGTTTTTTCAAACACTCAATTGTTATTAGAGGAGGCTTTAGGTAGGCCACTCTTAGTTGTTTACTCACAGGCCTGTATTGCAGTTACATGAAAGTGAGACCTTTTTGAAAAAAACTCAATTGTTGTTGAAAGATTATTTAGTGAGGCCAGTAGGGTGTTTTCACATTAGCAGAATATGTGGGAGAGAGTTGCTATATTTGGAGTACACTGTAATGCAATACAGGTGGTAGCTCATTCTGAGGGGCATTTTGAGCCCCTCAGAATTTGCTGCCTCTCGATATAGACAATTTTATCAAGCCAGAATGCATCTGTTCTACTGTAGCGTCCCATGGCCAAAGGCTGGCTCCTCACCGAAACCTAGTGGGTTCTAGGCTGGATGTAATGTGAAATGGAAAGTGTTTTTTCAAACACTCAATTGTTATTAGAGGATGCTTTAGGTAGGCCACTCTTAGTTTATTTACTTACAGGCCTGTATTGCAGTTAAATGAAAGTGAGACCTTTTTGGGGAAAAAAACTCAATTGTTATTGAAAGATTATTTAGTGAGGCCAGTAGGGTGTTTTCACATTAGCAGAATATGTGGGAGAGAGTTGCTATAGTTGGAGTAGACTGTAATGCAATATAGGTGGTAGCTCATTCTGAGGGGCATTTTGAGCCCCTCAGAATTTGCTGCCTCTCCATATAGACCATTTTATCAAGCAAGAACACTTCGGTTCTACTGTAGCGTCCCATGGCCAAAGTCTGGCTCCCCACCGAAACCTAGCGGGTTGTAGCCTGGATGTAATGTTAACTGGAGAGTGTTTTTTCAAACACTCAATTGTTATTAGAGGATACTTTAGGTAGGCCATTCTTAGTTGTTTACTCACAGGCCTGTATTGCAGTTACATGAAAGTGAGACCTTTTTGAAAAAAACTCAATTGTTATTGAAAGATTATTTAGTGAGGCTAGTAGGGTGTTTTCACACTAGCAGAATATGTGGGAGAGAGTTGCTATAGTTGGAGTGCACTGTAATGCAATACAGGTGGTAGCTCATTCTGAGGGGCATTTTGAGCCCCTCAGAATTTGCTGCCTCTCGATATAGACAATTTTATCAAGCCAGAATGCATCTGTTCTACTGTAGCGTCCCATTGCCAAAGGCTGGCTCCACACCGAAACCTAGTGGGTTCTAGGCTGGATGTAATGTGAAATGGAAAGTGTTTTTTCAAACACTCAATTGTTATTAGAGGATGCTTTAGGTAGGCCACTCTTAGTGTATTTGCTCACAGGCCTGTATTGCATTTAAATGAAAGTGAGACTTTTTTGGGGAAAAAACTCAATTGTTATTGAAAGATTATTTAGCGAGGCCAGTAGGGTGTTTTCACATTAGCAGAATATGTTGGAGAGAGTTGCTATAGTTGGAGTAGAATGTAATGCAATACAGGTGGTAGCTCATTCTGTGGGGCATTTTGAGCCCCTCAGAATTTGCTGCCTCTCCATATAGACCATTTTATCAAGCCAGAATGCATCTGTTCTACTGTAGCGTCCCATGGCCAAAGGCTGGCTCCTCGCTGAAATCCTAGTGGGTTCTAGACTGGATGTAATGTGAAATGGAAAGTGTTTTTTCAAACACTCAATTGTTATTAGAGGATGCTTTAGGTAGGCCACTCTTAGGTTATTTACTTACAGGCCTGTATTGCAGTTAAATGAAAGTGAGACCTTTTTGGGGGAAAAAACTCAATTGTTATTGAAAGATTATTTAGTGAGGCCAGTAGGGTGTTTTCACATTAGCAGAATATGTGGGAGAGAGTTGCTATAGTTGGAGTAGACTGTAATGCAATATAGGTGGTAGCTCATTCTGAGGGACATTTTGAGCCCCTCAGAATTTGCTGCCTCTCCATATAGACAATTTTATCAAGCCAGAATGCATCTGTTCTACTGTAGCGTCCAATGGCCAAAGGCTGGCTCCCCACCGAAACCTAGTGGGTTTTAGGCTGGATGTAATGTGAACTGGAGAGTGTTTTTTCAAACACTCAATTGTTATTAGAGGATGCTTTAGGTAGGCCACTCTTAGTTTATTTGCTCACAGGCCTGTATTGCATTTAAATGAAAGTGAGACCTTTTTGGGGAAAAAACTCAATTGTTATTGAAAGATTATTTAGCGAGGCCAGTAGGGTGTTTTCACATTAGCAGAATATGTTGGAGAGAGTTGCTATAGTTGGAGTAGAATGTAATGCAATACAGGTGGTAGCTCATTCTGAGGGACATTTTGAGCCCCTCAGAATTTGCTGCCTCTCCAAATAGACCATTTTATCAAGCCAGAATGCATCTGTTCTACTGTAGCGTCCCATTGCCAAAGGCTGGCTCCACACCGAAACCTAGCGGGTTCTAGGCTGCATGTAATGTGAACTGGAGAGTGTTTTTTCAAACACTCAATTGCTATTAGAGGATGCTTTAGGTAGGCCACTCTTAGTTTTTTATTCACAGGCCTGTATTGCAGTTACATGAAAGTGAGACCTTTTTGAAATAAACTCAATTGTCATTTAAAGATTATTTAGTGAGGCCAGTAGGGTGTTTTCACACTAGCAGAATATGTGGGAGAGAGTTGCTATAGTTGGAGTACACTGTAATGCAATACAGGTGGTAGCTCATTCTGAGGGGCATTTTGAGCCCCTCAGAATTTGCTGCCTCTCGATGTAGACAATTTTATCAAGCCAGAATGCATCTGTTCTACTGTAGCGTCCCATTGCCAAAGGCTGGCTCCACACCGAAACCTAGCGGGTTCTAGCCTGGATGTAATGTGAACTGGAGAGTGTTTTTTCAAACACTCAATTGTTATTAGAGGAGACTTTAGGTAGGCCACTCTTAGTTGTTTACTCACAGGCCTGTATTGCAGTTACATGAAAGTGAGACCTTTTTGAAAAAAACTCAATTGTTGTTGAAAGATTATTTAGTGAGGCCAGTAGGGTGTTTTCTCACTAGCAGAATATGTGGGAGAGAGTTGCTATATTTGGAGTACACTGTAATGCAATACAGGTGGTAGCTCATTCTGAGGGGCATTTTGAGCCCCTCAGAATTTGCTGCCTCTTGATATAGACAATTTTATCAAGCCAGAATGCATCTGTTCTACTGTAGCGTCCCATGGCCAAAGGCTGGCTCCTCACCGAAACCTAGTGGGTTCTAGGCTGGATGTAATGTGAAATGGAAAGTGTTTTTTCAAACACTCAATTGTTATTAGAGGATGCTTTAGGTAGGCCACTCTTAGTTTATTTACTTACAGGCCTGTATTGCAGTTAAATGAAAGTGAGACCTTTTTGGGGAAAAAAACTCAATTGTTATTGAAAGATTTTTTAGTGAGGCCAGTAGGGTGTTTTCACATTAGCAGAATATGTGGGAGAGAGTTGCTATAGTTGGAGTAGACTGTAATGCAATATAGGTGGTAGCTCATTCTGAGGGGCATTTTGAGCCCCTCAGAATTTGCTGCCTCTCCATATAGACCATTTTATCAAGCGATAATGCATCTGTTCTACTGTAGCGTCCCATGGCCAAAGGCTGGCTCCCCACCGAAACCTAGCGGGTTCTAGGCTGGATGTAATGTGAACTGGAGAGTGTTTTTTCAAACACTCAATTGCTATTAGAGGAGGCTTTAGGTAGGCCACTCTTAGTTGTTTACTCACAGGCCTGTATTGCAGTTACATGAAAGTGAGACCTTTTTGAAAAAAACTCAATTGTTGTTGAAAGATTATTTAGTGAGGCCAGTAGGGTGTTTTCACATTAGCAGAATATGTGGGAGAGAGTTGCTATATTTGGAGTACACTGTAATGCAATACAGGTGGTAGCTCATTCTGAGGGGCATTTTAAGCCCCTCAGAATTTGCTGCCTCTCGATATAGACAATTTTATCAAGCCAGAATGCATCTGTTCTACTGTAGCGTCCCATGGCCAAAGGCTGGCTCCTCACCGAAACCTAGTGGGTTCTAGGCTGGATGTAATGTGAAATGGAAAGTGTTTTTTCAAACACTCAATTGTTATTAGAGGATGCTTTAGGTAGGCCACTCTTAGTTTATTTACTTACAGGCCTGTATTGCAGTTAAATGAAAGTGAGACCTTTTTGGGGAAAAAAACTCAATTGTTATTGAAAGATTATTTAGTGAGGCCAGTAGGGTGTTTTCACATTAGCAGAATATGTGGGAGAGAGTTGCTATAGTTGGAGTAGACTGTAATGCAATATAGGTGGTAGCTCATTCTGAGGGGCATTTTGAGCCCCTCAGAATTTGCTGCCTCTCCATATAGACCATTTTATCAAGCAAGAACACTTCGGTTCTACTGTAGCGTCCCATGGCCAAAGTCTGGCTCCCCACCGAAACCTAGCGGGTTGTAGCCTGGATGTAATGTTAACTGGAGAGTGTTTTTTCAAACACTCAATTGTTATTAGAGGATACTTTAGGTAGGCCATTCTTAGTTGTTTACTCACAGGCCTGTATTGCAGTTACATGAAAGTGAGACCTTTTTGAAAAAAACTCAATTGTTATTGAAAGATTATTTAGTGAGGCTAGTAGGGTGTTTTCACACTAGCAGAATATGTGGGAGAGAGTTGCTATAGTTGGAGTGCACTGTAATGCAATACAGGTGGTAGCTCATTCTGAGGGGCATTTTGAGCCCCTCAGAATTTGCTGCCTCTCGATATAGACAATTTTATCAAGCCAGAATGCATCTGTTCTACTGTAGCGTCCCATTGCCAAAGGCTGGCTCCACACCGAAACCTAGTGGGTTCTAGGCTGGATGTAATGTGAAATGGAAAGTGTTTTTTCAAACACTCAATTGTTATTAGAGGATGCTTTAGGTAGGCCACTCTTAGTGTATTTGCTCACAGGCCTGTATTGCATTTAAATGAAAGTGAGACTTTTTTGGGGAAAAAACTCAATTGTTATTGAAAGATTATTTAGCGAGGCCAGTAGGGTGTTTTCACATTAGCAGAATATGTTGGAGAGAGTTGCTATAGTTGGAGTAGAATGTAATGCAATACAGGTGGTAGCTCATTCTGTGGGGCATTTTGAGCCCCTCAGAATTTGCTGCCTCTCCATATAGACCATTTTATCAAGCCAGAATGCATCTGTTCTACTGTAGCGTCCCATGGCCAAAGGCTGGCTCCTCGCTGAAATCCTAGTGGGTTCTAGACTGGATGTAATGTGAAATGGAAAGTGTTTTTTCAAACACTCAATTGTTATTAGAGGATGCTTTAGGTAGGCCACTCTTAGGTTATTTACTTACAGGCCTGTATTGCAGTTAAATGAAAGTGAGACCTTTTTGGGGGAAAAAACTCAATTGTTATTGAAAGATTATTTAGTGAGGCCAGTAGGGTGTTTTCACATTAGCAGAATATGTGGGAGAGAGTTGCTATAGTTGGAGTAGACTGTAATGCAATATAGGTGGTAGCTCATTCTGAGGGACATTTTGAGCCCCTCAGAATTTGCTGCCTCTCCATATAGACAATTTTATCAAGCCAGAATGCATCTGTTCTACTGTAGCGTCCAATGGCCAAAGGCTGGCTCCCCACCGAAACCTAGTGGGTTTTAGGCTGGATGTAATGTGAACTGGAGAGTGTTTTTTCAAACACTCAATTGTTATTAGAGGATGCTTTAGGTAGGCCACTCTTAGTTTATTTGCTCACAGGCCTGTATTGCATTTAAATGAAAGTGAGACCTTTTTGGGGAAAAAACTCAATTGTTATTGAAAGATTATTTAGCGAGGCCAGTAGGGTGTTTTCACATTAGCAGAATATGTTGGAGAGAGTTGCTATAGTTGGAGTAGAATGTAATGCAATACAGGTGGTAGCTCATTCTGAGGGACATTTTGAGCCCCTCAGAATTTGCTGCCTCTCCAAATAGACCATTTTATCAAGCCAGAATGCATCTGTTCTACTGTAGCGTCCCATTGCCAAAGGCTGGCTCCACACCGAAACCTAGCGGGTTCTAGGCTGCATGTAATGTGAACTGGAGAGTGTTTTTTCAAACACTCAATTGCTATTAGAGGATGCTTTAGGTAGGCCACTCTTAGTTTTTTATTCACAGGCCTGTATTGCAGTTACATGAAAGTGAGACCTTTTTGAAATAAACTCAATTGTCATTTAAAGATTATTTAGTGAGGCCAGTAGGGTGTTTTCACACTAGCAGAATATGTGGGAGAGAGTTGCTATAGTTGGAGTACACTGTAATGCAATACAGGTGGTAGCTCATTCTGAGGGGCATTTTGAGCCCCTCAGAATTTGCTGCCTCTCGATGTAGACAATTTTATCAAGCCAGAATGCATCTGTTCTACTGTAGCGTCCCATTGCCAAAGGCTGGCTCCACACCGAAACCTAGCGGGTTCTAGCCTGGATGTAATGTGAACTGGAGAGTGTTTTTTCAAACACTCAATTGTTATTAGAGGAGACTTTAGGTAGGCCACTCTTAGTTGTTTACTCACAGGCCTGTATTGCAGTTACATGAAAGTGAGACCTTTTTGAAAAAAACTCAATTGTTGTTGAAAGATTATTTAGTGAGGCCAGTAGGGTGTTTTCTCACTAGCAGAATATGTGGGAGAGAGTTGCTATATTTGGAGTACACTGTAATGCAATACAGGTGGTAGCTCATTCTGAGGGGCATTTTGAGCCCCTCAGAATTTGCTGCCTCTTGATATAGACAATTTTATCAAGCCAGAATGCATCTGTTCTACTGTAGCGTCCCATGGCCAAAGGCTGGCTCCTCACCGAAACCTAGTGGGTTCTAGGCTGGATGTAATGTGAAATGGAAAGTGTTTTTTCAAACACTCAATTGTTATTAGAGGATGCTTTAGGTAGGCCACTCTTAGTTTATTTACTTACAGGCCTGTATTGCAGTTAAATGAAAGTGAGACCTTTTTGGGGAAAAAAACTCAATTGTTATTGAAAGATTTTTTAGTGAGGCCAGTAGGGTGTTTTCACATTAGCAGAATATGTGGGAGAGAGTTGCTATAGTTGGAGTAGACTGTAATGCAATATAGGTGGTAGCTCATTCTGAGGGGCATTTTGAGCCCCTCAGAATTTGCTGCCTCTCCATATAGACCATTTTATCAAGCGATAATGCATCTGTTCTACTGTAGCGTCCCATGGCCAAAGGCTGGCTCCCCACCGAAACCTAGCGGGTTCTAGGCTGGATGTAATGTGAACTGGAGAGTGTTTTTTCAAACACTCAATTGCTATTAGAGGATGCTTTAGGTAGGCCACTCTTAGTTGTTTATTCACAGGCCTGTATTGCAGTTACATGAAAGTGAGACCTTTTTGAAAAAAACTCAATTGTTATTGAAAGATTATTTAGTGAGGCCAGTAGGGTGTTTTCACATTAGCAGAATATGTGGGATAGAGTTGCTATAGTTGGAGTAGACTGTAATGCAATATAGGTGGTAGCTCATTCAAAGGGGCATTTTGAGCCCCTCAGAATTATCTGCCTCTCCATATAGACAATTTTATCAAGCCAGAATGCATCTGTTCTACTGTAGCGTCCCATGGCCAAAGGCTGGCTCCCCACTGAAACCTAGCGGGTTCTAGGCTGCATGTAATGTGAACTGGAGAGTGTTTTTTCAAACACTCAATTGCTATTAGAGGATGCTTAAGGTAGGCCACTCTTAGTTTTTTATTCACAGGCCTGTATTGCAGTTACATGAAAGGGAGACCTTTTTGAAAAAAACTCAATTGTCATTTAAAGATTATTTAGTGAGGCCAGTAGGGTGTTTTCACACTAGCAGAATATGTGGGAGAGAGTTGCTATAGTTGGAGTACACTGTAATGCAATACAGGTGGTAGCTCATTCTGAGGGGCATTTTGAGCCCCTCAGAATTTGCTGCCTCTCGATGTAGACAATTTTATCAAGCCAGAATGCATCTGTTCTACTGTAGCGTCCCATTGCCAAAGGCTGGCTCCACACCGAAACCTAGCGGGTTCTAGCCTGGATGTAATGTGAACTGGAGAAGTTTTTTTCAAACACTCAATTGTTATTAGAGGAGACTTTAGGTAGGCCACTCTTAGTTGTTTACTCACAGGCCTGTATTGCAGTTACATGAAAGTGAGACCTTTTTGAAAAAAACTCAATTGTTGTTGAAAGATTATTTAGTGAGGCCAGTAGGGTGTTTTCTCACTAGCAGAATATGTGGGAGAGAGTTGCTATATTTGGAGTACACTGTAATGCAATACAGGTGGTAGCTTATTCTGAGGGGCATTTTGAGCCCCTCAGAATTTGCTGCCTCTCCATATAGACCATTTTATCAAGCGATAATGCATCTGTTCTACTGTAGCGTCCCATGGCCAAAGTCTGGCTCTCCACTGAAACCTAGTGGGTTCTAGGCTGGATGTAATGTGAACTGGAGAGTGTTTTTTCAAACACTCAATTGTTATTAGAGGATGCTTTAGGTAGGCCACTCTTAGTTTATTTACTTACAGGCCTGTATTGCAGTTAAATGAAAGTGAGACCTTTTTGGTGAAAAAAACTCAATTGTTATTGAAAGATTTTTTAGTGAGGCCAGTAGGGTGTTTTCACATTAGCAGAATATGTGGGAGAGAGTTGCTATAGTTGGAGTAGACTGTAATGCAATATAGGTGGTAGCTCATTCTGAGGGGCATTTTGAGCCCCTCAGAATTTGCTGCCTCTCCATATAGACCATTTTATCAAGCGATAATGCATCTGTTCTACTGTAGCGTCCCATGGCCAAAGGCTGGCTCCCCACCGAAACCTAGCGGGTTCTAGGCTGGATGTAATGTGAACTGGAGAGTGTTTTTTCAAACACTCAATTGCTATTAGAGGATGCTTTAGGTAGGCCACTCTTAGTTGTTTATTCACAGGCCTGTATTGCAGTTACATGAAAGTGAGACCTTTTTGAAAAAAACTCAATTGTTATTGAAAGATTATTTAGTGAGGCCAGTAGGGTGTTTTCACATTAGCAGAATATGTGGGAGAGAGTTGCTATAGTTGGAGTAGACTGTAATGCAATATAGGTGGTAGCTCATTCAAAGGGGCATTTTGAGCCCCTCAGAATTATCTGCCTCTCCATATAGACAATTTTATCAAGCCAGAATGCATCTGTTCTACTGTAGCGTCCCATGGCCAAAGGCTGGCTCCCCACTGAAACCTAGCGGGTTCTAGGCTGCATGTAATGTGAACTGGAGAGTGTTTTTTCAAACACTCAATTGCTATTAGAGGATGCTTTAGGTAGGCCACTCTTAGTTTTTTATTCACAGGCCTGTATTGCAGTTACATGAAAGTGAGACCTTTTTGAAAAAAACTCAATTGTTATTGAAAGATTATATACTGAGGCCAGTAGGGTGTTTTCACATTAGCAGAATATGTGGGAGAGAGTTGCTATAGTTGGAGTAGACTGTAATGCAATATAGGTGGTAGCTCATTCTGAGGGGCATTTTGAGCCCCTCAGAATTTGCTGCCTCTCCATATAGACCATTTTATCAAGCCAGAATGCATCTGTTCTACTGTAGCATCCCATGGCCAAAGGCTGGCTCCCCACCGAAACCTAGCAGGTTCTAGGCTGCATGTAATGTGAACTGGAGATTGTTTTTTCAAACACTCAATTGCTATTAGAGGATGCTTTAGGTAGGCCACTCTTAGTTTATTTGCTCACAGGCCTGTATTGCATTTAAATGAAAGTGAGACCTTTTTGGGGAAAAAAGTCAATTGTTATTGAAAGATTATTTAGCGAGGCCAGTAGGGTGTTTTCACATTAGCAGAATATGTTGGAGAGAGTTGCTATATTTGGAGTACACTGTAATGCAAAACAGGGGTAGCTCATTCTGAGGGGCATTTTGAGCCCCTCAGAATTTGATGCCTCTCCATATAGACCATTTTATCAAGCCAGAATGCATCTGTTCTACTGTAGCGTCCCATGGCCAAACGCTGGCTCCCCACTGAAACCTAGCAGGTTCTAGGCTGCATGTAATGTGAACTGGAGAGTGTTTTTTCAAACACTCAATTGCTATTAGAGGATGCTTTAGGTAGGCCACTCTTAGTTGTTTATTCACAGGCCTATATTGCAGTTACATGAAAGTGAGACCTTTTTGAAAAAAACTCAATTGTTATTGAAAGATTATTTAGTGAGGCCAGTAGGGTGTTTTCACACTAGCAGAATATGTGGGAGAGAGTTGCTATAGTTGGAGTACACTGTAATGCAATACAGGTGGTAGCTCATTCTGAGGGGCATTTTGAGCCCCTCAGAATTTGCTGCCTCTCCATATAGACCATTTTATCAAGCCAGAATGCATCTGTTCTACTGTAGCGTCCCATTGCCAAAGGCTGGCTCCACACCGAAACCTAGTGGGTTCTAGGCTGGATGTAATGTGAAATGGAAAGTGTTTTTTCAAACACTCAATTGTTATTAGAGGATGCTTTAGGTAGGCCACTCTTAGTGTATTTGCTCACAGGCCTGTATTGCATTTAAATGAAAGTGAGACTTTTTTGGGGAAAAAACTCAATTGTTATTGAAAGATTATTTAGCGAGGCCAGTAGGGTGTTTTCACATTAGCAGAATATGTTGGAGAGAGTTGCTATAGTTGGAGTAGAATGTAATGCAATACAGGTGGTAGCTCATTCTGTGGGGCATTTTGAGCCCCTCAGAATTTGCTGCCTCTCCATATAGACCATTTTATCAAGCCAGAATGCATCTGTTCTACTGTAGCGTACCATGGCCAAAGGCTGGCTCCTCGCTGAAATCCTAGTGGGTTCTAGACTGGATGTAATGTGAAATGGAAAGTGTTTTTTCAAACACTCAATTGTTATTAGAGGATGCTTTAGGTAGGCCACTCTTAGGTTATTTACTTACAGGCCTGTATTGCAGTTAAATGAAAGTGAGACCTTTTTGGGGGAAAAAACTCAATTGTTATTGAAAGATTATTTAGTGAGGCCAGTAGGGTGTTTTCACATTAGCAGAATATGTGGGAGAGAGTTGCTATAGTTGGAGTAGACTGTAATGCAATATAGGTGGTAGCTCATTCTGAGGGACATTTTGAGCCCCTCAGAATTTGCTGCCTCTCCATATAGACAATTTTATCAAGCCAGAATGCATCTGTTCTACTGTAGCGTCCAATGGCCAAAGGCTGGCTCCCCACCGAAACCTAGTGGGTTTTAGGCTGGATGTAATGTGAACTGGAGAGTGTTTTTTCAAACACTCAATTGTTATTAGAGGATGCTTTAGGTAGGCCACTCTTAGTTTATTTGCTCACAGGCCTGTATTGCATTTAAATGAAAGTGAGACCTTTTTGGGGAAAAAACTCAATTGTTATTGAAAGATTATTTAGCGAGGCCAGTAGGGTGTTTTCACATTAGCAGAATATGTTGGAGAGAGTTGCTATAGTTGGAGTAGAATGTAATGCAATACAGGTGGTAGCTCATTCTGAGGGACATTTTGAGCCCCTCAGAATTTGCTGCCTCTCCAAATAGACCATTTTATCAAGCCAGAATGCATCTGTTCTACTGTAGCGTCCCATTGCCAAAGGCTGGCTCCACACCGAAACCTAGCGGGTTCTAGGCTGCATGTAATGTGAACTGGAGAGTGTTTTTTCAAACACTCAATTGCTATTAGAGGATGCTTTAGGTAGGCCACTCTTAGTTTTTTATTCACAGGCCTGTATTGCAGTTACATGAAAGTGAGACCTTTTTGAAATAAACTCAATTGTCATTTAAAGATTATTTAGTGAGGCCAGTAGGGTGTTTTCACACTAGCAGAATATGTGGGAGAGAGTTGCTATAGTTGGAGTACACTGTAATGCAATACAGGTGGTAGCTCATTCTGAGGGGCATTTTGAGCCCCTCAGAATTTGCTGCCTCTCGATGTAGACAATTTTATCAAGCCAGAATGCATCTGTTCTACTGTAGCGTCCCATTGCCAAAGGCTGGCTCCACACCGAAACCTAGCGGGTTCTAGCCTGGATGTAATGTGAACTGGAGAGTGTTTTTTCAAACACTCAATTGTTATTAGAGGAGACTTTAGGTAGGCCACTCTTAGTTGTTTACTCACAGGCCTGTATTGCAGTTACATGAAAGTGAGACCTTTTTGAAAAAAACTCAATTGTTGTTGAAAGATTATTTAGTGAGGCCAGTAGGGTGTTTTCTCACTAGCAGAATATGTGGGAGAGAGTTGCTATATTTGGAGTACACTGTAATGCAATACAGGTGGTAGCTCATTCTGAGGGGCATTTTGAGCCCCTCAGAATTTGCTGCCTCTTGATATAGACAATTTTATCAAGCCAGAATGCATCTGTTCTACTGTAGCGTCCCATGGCCAAAGGCTGGCTCCTCACCGAAACCTAGTGGGTTCTAGGCTGGATGTAATGTGAAATGGAAAGTGTTTTTTCAAACACTCAATTGTTATTAGAGGATGCTTTAGGTAGGCCACTCTTAGTTTATTTACTTACAGGCCTGTATTGCAGTTAAATGAAAGTGAGACCTTTTTGGGGAAAAAAACTCAATTGTTATTGAAAGATTTTTTAGTGAGGCCAGTAGGGTGTTTTCACATTAGCAGAATATGTGGGAGAGAGTTGCTATAGTTGGAGTAGACTGTAATGCAATATAGGTGGTAGCTCATTCTGAGGGGCATTTTGAGCCCCTCAGAATTTGCTGCCTCTCCATATAGACCATTTTATCAAGCGATAATGCATCTGTTCTACTGTAGCGTCCCATGGCCAAAGGCTGGCTCCCCACCGAAACCTAGCGGGTTCTAGGCTGGATGTAATGTGAACTGGAGAGTGTTTTTTCAAACACTCAATTGCTATTAGAGGATGCTTTAGGTAGGCCACTCTTAGTTGTTTATTCACAGGCCTGTATTGCAGTTACATGAAAGTGAGACCTTTTTGAAAAAAACTCAATTGTTATTGAAAGATTATTTAGTGAGGCCAGTAGGGTGTTTTCACATTAGCAGAATATGTGGGATAGAGTTGCTATAGTTGGAGTAGACTGTAATGCAATATAGGTGGTAGCTCATTCAAAGGGGCATTTTGAGCCCCTCAGAATTATCTGCCTCTCCATATAGACAATTTTATCAAGCCAGAATGCATCTGTTCTACTGTAGCGTCCCATGGCCAAAGGCTGGCTCCCCACTGAAACCTAGCGGGTTCTAGGCTGCATGTAATGTGAACTGGAGAGTGTTTTTTCAAACACTCAATTGCTATTAGAGGATGCTTAAGGTAGGCCACTCTTAGTTTTTTATTCACAGGCCTGTATTGCAGTTACATGAAAGGGAGACCTTTTTGAAAAAAACTCAATTGTCATTTAAAGATTATTTAGTGAGGCCAGTAGGGTGTTTTCACACTAGCAGAATATGTGGGAGAGAGTTGCTATAGTTGGAGTACACTGTAATGCAATACAGGTGGTAGCTCATTCTGAGGGGCATTTTGAGCCCCTCAGAATTTGCTGCCTCTCGATGTAGACAATTTTATCAAGCCAGAATGCATCTGTTCTACTGTAGCGTCCCATTGCCAAAGGCTGGCTCCACACCGAAACCTAGCGGGTTCTAGCCTGGATGTAATGTGAACTGGAGAAGTTTTTTTCAAACACTCAATTGTTATTAGAGGAGACTTTAGGTAGGCCACTCTTAGTTGTTTACTCACAGGCCTGTATTGCAGTTACATGAAAGTGAGACCTTTTTGAAAAAAACTCAATTGTTGTTGAAAGATTATTTAGTGAGGCCAGTAGGGTGTTTTCTCACTAGCAGAATATGTGGGAGAGAGTTGCTATATTTGGAGTACACTGTAATGCAATACAGGTGGTAGCTTATTCTGAGGGGCATTTTGAGCCCCTCAGAATTTGCTGCCTCTCCATATAGACCATTTTATCAAGCGATAATGCATCTGTTCTACTGTAGCGTCCCATGGCCAAAGTCTGGCTCTCCACTGAAACCTAGTGGGTTCTAGGCTGGATGTAATGTGAACTGGAGAGTGTTTTTTCAAACACTCAATTGTTATTAGAGGATGCTTTAGGTAGGCCACTCTTAGTTTATTTACTTACAGGCCTGTATTGCAGTTAAATGAAAGTGAGACCTTTTTGGTGAAAAAAACTCAATTGTTATTGAAAGATTTTTTAGTGAGGCCAGTAGGGTGTTTTCACATTAGCAGAATATGTGGGAGAGAGTTGCTATAGTTGGAGTAGACTGTAATGCAATATAGGTGGTAGCTCATTCTGAGGGGCATTTTGAGCCCCTCAGAATTTGCTGCCTCTCCATATAGACCATTTTATCAAGCGATAATGCATCTGTTCTACTGTAGCGTCCCATGGCCAAAGGCTGGCTCCCCACCGAAACCTAGCGGGTTCTAGGCTGGATGTAATGTGAACTGGAGAGTGTTTTTTCAAACACTCAATTGCTATTAGAGGATGCTTTAGGTAGGCCACTCTTAGTTGTTTATTCACAGGCCTGTATTGCAGTTACATGAAAGTGAGACCTTTTTGAAAAAAACTCAATTGTTATTGAAAGATTATTTAGTGAGGCCAGTAGGGTGTTTTCACATTAGCAGAATATGTGGGAGAGAGTTGCTATAGTTGGAGTAGACTGTAATGCAATATAGGTGGTAGCTCATTCAAAGGGGCATTTTGAGCCCCTCAGAATTATCTGCCTCTCCATATAGACAATTTTATCAAGCCAGAATGCATCTGTTCTACTGTAGCGTCCCATGGCCAAAGGCTGGCTCCCCACTGAAACCTAGCGGGTTCTAGGCTGCATGTAATGTGAACTGGAGAGTGTTTTTTCAAACACTCAATTGCTATTAGAGGATGCTTTAGGTAGGCCACTCTTAGTTTTTTATTCACAGGCCTGTATTGCAGTTACATGAAAGTGAGACCTTTTTGAAAAAAACTCAATTGTTATTGAAAGATTATATACTGAGGCCAGTAGGGTGTTTTCACATTAGCAGAATATGTGGGAGAGAGTTGCTATAGTTGGAGTAGACTGTAATGCAATATAGGTGGTAGCTCATTCTGAGGGGCATTTTGAGCCCCTCAGAATTTGCTGCCTCTCCATATAGACCATTTTATCAAGCCAGAATGCATCTGTTCTACTGTAGCATCCCATGGCCAAAGGCTGGCTCCCCACCGAAACCTAGCAGGTTCTAGGCTGCATGTAATGTGAACTGGAGATTGTTTTTTCAAACACTCAATTGCTATTAGAGGATGCTTTAGGTAGGCCACTCTTAGTTTATTTGCTCACAGGCCTGTATTGCATTTAAATGAAAGTGAGACCTTTTTGGGGAAAAAAGTCAATTGTTATTGAAAGATTATTTAGCGAGGCCAGTAGGGTGTTTTCACATTAGCAGAATATGTTGGAGAGAGTTGCTATATTTGGAGTACACTGTAATGCAAAACAGGGGTAGCTCATTCTGAGGGGCATTTTGAGCCCCTCAGAATTTGCTGCCTCTCCATATAGACCATTTTATCAAGCCAGAATGCATCTGTTCTACTGTAGCGTCCCATGGCCAAACGCTGGCTCCCCACTGAAACCTAGCAGGTTCTAGGCTGCATGTAATGTGAACTGGAGAGTGTTTTTTCAAACACTCAATTGCTATTAGAGGATGCTTTAGGTAGGCCACTCTTAGTTGTTTATTCACAGGCCTATATTGCAGTTACATGAAAGTGAGACCTTTTTGAAAAAAACTCAATTGTTATTGAAAGATTATTTAGTGAGGCCAGTAGGGTGTTTTCACACTAGCAGAATATGTGGGAGAGAGTTGCTATAGTTGGAGTACACTGTAATGCAATACAGGTGGTAGCTCATTCTGAGGGGCATTTTGAGCCCCTCAGAATTTGCTGCCTCTCCATATAGACCATTTTATCAAGCCAGAATGCATCTGTTCTACTGTAGCGTCCCATTGCCAAAGGCTGGCTCCACACCGAAACCTAGTGGGTTCTAGGCTGGATGTAATGTGAAATGGAAAGTGTTTTTTCAAACACTCAATTGTTATTAGAGGATGCTTTAGGTAGGCCACTCTTAGTGTATTTGCTCACAGGCCTGTATTGCATTTAAATGAAAGTGAGACTTTTTTGGGGAAAAAACTCAATTGTTATTGAAAGATTATTTAGCGAGGCCAGTAGGGTGTTTTCACATTAGCAGAATATGTTGGAGAGAGTTGCTATAGTTGGAGTAGAATGTAATGCAATACAGGTGGTAGCTCATTCTGTGGGGCATTTTGAGCCCCTCAGAATTTGCTGCCTCTCCATATAGACCATTTTATCAAGCCAGAATGCATCTGTTCTACTGTAGCGTCCCATGGCCAAAGGCTGGCTCCTCGCTGAAATCCTAGTGGGTTCTAGACTGGATGTAATGTGAAATGGAAAGTGTTTTTTCAAACACTCAATTGTTATTAGAGGATGCTTTAGGTAGGCCACTCTTAGGTTATTTACTTACAGGCCTGTATTGCAGTTAAATGAAAGTGAGACCTTTTTGGGGGAAAAAACTCAATTGTTATTGAAAGATTATTTAGTGAGGCCAGTAGGGTGTTTTCACATTAGCAGAATATGTGGGAGAGAGTTGCTATAGTTGGAGTAGACTGTAATGCAATATAGGTGGTAGCTCATTCTGAGGGACATTTTGAGCCCCTCAGAATTTGCTGCCTCTCCATATAGACAATTTTATCAAGCCAGAATGCATCTGTTCTACTGTAGCGTCCAATGGCCAAAGGCTGGCTCCCCACCGAAACCTAGTGGGTTTTAGGCTGGATGTAATGTGAACTGGAGAGTGTTTTTTCAAACACTCAATTGTTATTAGAGGATGCTTTAGGTAGGCCACTCTTAGTTTATTTGCTCACAGGCCTGTATTGCATTTAAATGAAAGTGAGACCTTTTTGGGGAAAAAACTCAATTGTTATTGAAAGATTATTTAGCGAGGCCAGTAGGGTGTTTTCACATTAGCAGAATATGTTGGAGAGAGTTGCTATAGTTGGAGTAGAATGTAATGCAATACAGGTGGTAGCTCATTCTGAGGGACATTTTGAGCCCCTCAGAATTTGCTGCCTCTCCAAATAGACCATTTTATCAAGCCAGAATGCATCTGTTCTACTGTAGCGTCCCATTGCCAAAGGCTGGCTCCACACCGAAACCTAGCGGGTTCTAGGCTGCATGTAATGTGAACTGGAGAGTGTTTTTTCAAACACTCAATTGCTATTAGAGGATGCTTTAGGTAGGCCACTCTTAGTTTTTTATTCACAGGCCTGTATTGCAGTTACATGAAAGTGAGACCTTTTTGAAATAAACTCAATTGTCATTTAAAGATTATTTAGTGAGGCCAGTAGGGTGTTTTCACACTAGCAGAATATGTGGGAGAGAGTTGCTATAGTTGGAGTACACTGTAATGCAATACAGGTGGTAGCTCATTCTGAGGGGCATTTTGAGCCCCTCAGAATTTGCTGCCTCTCGATGTAGACAATTTTATCAAGCCAGAATGCATCTGTTCTACTGTAGCGTCCCATTGCCAAAGGCTGGCTCCACACCGAAACCTAGCGGGTTCTAGCCTGGATGTAATGTGAACTGGAGAGTGTTTTTTCAAACACTCAATTGTTATTAGAGGAGACTTTAGGTAGGCCACTCTTAGTTGTTTACTCACAGGCCTGTATTGCAGTTACATGAAAGTGAGACCTTTTTGAAAAAAACTCAATTGTTGTTGAAAGATTATTTAGTGAGGCCAGTAGGGTGTTTTCTCACTAGCAGAATATGTGGGAGAGAGTTGCTATATTTGGAGTACACTGTAATGCAATACAGGTGGTAGCTCATTCTGAGGGGCATTTTGAGCCCCTCAGAATTTGCTGCCTCTTGATATAGACAATTTTATCAAGCCAGAATGCATCTGTTCTACTGTAGCGTCCCATGGCCAAAGGCTGGCTCCTCACCGAAACCTAGTGGGTTCTAGGCTGGATGTAATGTGAAATGGAAAGTGTTTTTTCAAACACTCAATTGTTATTAGAGGATGCTTTAGGTAGGCCACTCTTAGTTTATTTACTTACAGGCCTGTATTGCAGTTAAATGAAAGTGAGACCTTTTTGGGGAAAAAAACTCAATTGTTATTGAAAGATTTTTTAGTGAGGCCAGTAGGGTGTTTTCACATTAGCAGAATATGTGGGAGAGAGTTGCTATAGTTGGAGTAGACTGTAATGCAATATAGGTGGTAGCTCATTCTGAGGGGCATTTTGAGCCCCTCAGAATTTGCTGCCTCTCCATATAGACCATTTTATCAAGCGATAATGCATCTGTTCTACTGTAGCGTCCCATGGCCAAAGGCTGGCTCCCCACCGAAACCTAGCGGGTTCTAGGCTGGATGTAATGTGAACTGGAGAGTGTTTTTTCAAACACTCAATTGCTATTAGAGGATGCTTTAGGTAGGCCACTCTTAGTTGTTTATTCACAGGCCTGTATTGCAGTTACATGAAAGTGAGACCTTTTTGAAAAAAACTCAATTGTTATTGAAAGATTATTTAGTGAGGCCAGTAGGGTGTTTTCACATTAGCAGAATATGTGGGATAGAGTTGCTATAGTTGGAGTAGACTGTAATGCAATATAGGTGGTAGCTCATTCAAAGGGGCATTTTGAGCCCCTCAGAATTATCTGCCTCTCCATATAGACAATTTTATCAAGCCAGAATGCATCTGTTCTACTGTAGCGTCCCATGGCCAAAGGCTGGCTCCCCACTGAAACCTAGCGGGTTCTAGGCTGCATGTAATGTGAACTGGAGAGTGTTTTTTCAAACACTCAATTGCTATTAGAGGATGCTTTAGGTAGGCCACTCTTAGTTTTTTATTCACAGGCCTGTATTGCAGTTACATGAAAGTGAGACCTTTTTGAAAAAAACTCAATTGTCATTTAAAGATTATTTAGTGAGGCCAGTAGGGTGTTTTCACACTAGCAGAATATGTGGGAGAGAGTTGCTATAGTTGGAGTACACTGTAATGCAATACAGGTGGTAGCTCATTCTGAGGGGCATTTTGAGCCCCTCAGAATTTGCTGCCTCTCGATGTAGACAATTTTATCAAGCCAGAATGCATCTGTTCTACTGTAGCGTCCCATTGCCAAAGGCTGGCTCCACACCGAAACCTAGCGGGTTCTAGCCTGGATGTAATGTGAACTGGAGAAGTTTTTTTCAAACACTCAATTGTTATTAGAGGAGACTTTAGGTAGGCCACTCTTAGTTGTTTACTCACAGGCCTGTATTGCAGTTACATGAAAGTGAGACCTTTTTGAAAAAAACTCAATTGTTGTTGAAAGATTATTTAGTGAGGCCAGTAGGGTGTTTTCTCACTAGCAGAATATGTGGGAGAGAGTTGCTATATTTGGAGTACACTGTAATGCAATACAGGTGGTAGCTTATTCTGAGGGGCATTTTGAGCCCCTCAGAATTTGCTGCCTCTCCATATAGACCATTTTATCAAGCGATAATGCATCTGTTCTACTGTAGCGTCCCATGGCCAAAGTCTGGCTCTCCACTGAAACCTAGTGGGTTCTAGGCTGGATGTAATGTGAACTGGAGAGTGTTTTTTCAAACACTCAATTGTTATTAGAGGATGCTTTAGGTAGGCCACTCTTAGTTGTTTATTCACAGGCCTATATTGCAGTTACATGAAAGTGAGACCTTTTTGAAAAAAACTCAATTGTTATTGAAAGATTATTTAGTGAGGCCAGTAGGGTGTTTTCACACTAGCAGAATATGTGGGAGAGAGTTGCTATAGTTGGAGTACACTGTAATGCAATACAGGTGGTAGCTCATTCTGAGGGGCATTTTGAGCCCCTCAGAATTTGCTGCCTCTCCATATAGACCATTTTATCAAGCCAGAATGCATCTGTTCTACTGTAGCGTCCCATTGCCAAAGGCTGGCTCCACACCGAAACCTAGTGGGTTCTAGGCTGGATGTAATGTGAAATGGAAAGTGTTTTTTCAAACACTCAATTGTTATTAGAGGATGCTTTAGGTAGGCCACTCTTAGTGTATTTGCTCACAGGCCTGTATTGCATTTAAATGAAAGTGAGACTTTTTTGGGGAAAAAACTCAATTGTTATTGAAAGATTATTTAGCGAGGCCAGTAGGGTGTTTTCACATTAGCAGAATATGTTGGAGAGAGTTGCTATAGTTGGAGTAGAATGTAATGCAATACAGGTGGTAGCTCATTCTGTGGGGCATTTTGAGCCCCTCAGAATTTGCTGCCTCTCCATATAGACCATTTTATCAAGCCAGAATGCATCTGTTCTACTGTAGCGTCCCATGGCCAAAGGCTGGCTCCTCGCTGAAATCCTAGTGGGTTCTAGACTGGATGTAATGTGAAATGGAAAGTGTTTTTTCAAACACTCAATTGTTATTAGAGGATGCTTTAGGTAGGCCACTCTTAGGTTATTTACTTACAGGCCTGTATTGCAGTTAAATGAAAGTGAGACCTTTTTGGGGGAAAAAACTCAATTGTTATTGAAAGATTATTTAGTGAGGCCAGTAGGGTGTTTTCACATTAGCAGAATATGTGGGAGAGAGTTGCTATAGTTGGAGTAGACTGTAATGCAATATAGGTGGTAGCTCATTCTGAGGGACATTTTGAGCCCCTCAGAATTTGCTGCCTCTCCATATAGACAATTTTATCAAGCCAGAATGCATCTGTTCTACTGTAGCGTCCAATGGCCAAAGGCTGGCTCCCCACCGAAACCTAGTGGGTTTTAGGCTGGATGTAATGTGAACTGGAGAGTGTTTTTTCAAACACTCAATTGTTATTAGAGGATGCTTTAGGTAGGCCACTCTTAGTTTATTTGCTCACAGGCCTGTATTGCATTTAAATGAAAGTGAGACCTTTTTGGGGAAAAAACTCAATTGTTATTGAAAGATTATTTAGCGAGGCCAGTAGGGTGTTTTCACATTAGCAGAATATGTTGGAGAGAGTTGCTATAGTTGGAGTAGAATGTAATGCAATACAGGTGGTAGCTCATTCTGAGGGACATTTTGAGCCCCTCAGAATTTGCTGCCTCTCCAAATAGACCATTTTATCAAGCCAGAATGCATCTGTTCTACTGTAGCGTCCCATTGCCAAAGGCTGGCTCCACACCGAAACCTAGCGGGTTCTAGGCTGCATGTAATGTGAACTGGAGAGTGTTTTTTCAAACACTCAATTGCTATTAGAGGATGCTTTAGGTAGGCCACTCTTAGTTTTTTATTCACAGGCCTGTATTGCAGTTACATGAAAGTGAGACCTTTTTGAAATAAACTCAATTGTCATTTAAAGATTATTTAGTGAGGCCAGTAGGGTGTTTTCACACTAGCAGAATATGTGGGAGAGAGTTGCTATAGTTGGAGTACACTGTAATGCAATACAGGTGGTAGCTCATTCTGAGGGGCATTTTGAGCCCCTCAGAATTTGCTGCCTCTCGATGTAGACAATTTTATCAAGCCAGAATGCATCTGTTCTACTGTAGCGTCCCATTGCCAAAGGCTGGCTCCACACCGAAACCTAGCGGGTTCTAGCCTGGATGTAATGTGAACTGGAGAGTGTTTTTTCAAACACTCAATTGTTATTAGAGGAGACTTTAGGTAGGCCACTCTTAGTTGTTTACTCACAGGCCTGTATTGCAGTTACATGAAAGTGAGACCTTTTTGAAAAAAACTCAATTGTTGTTGAAAGATTATTTAGTGAGGCCAGTAGGGTGTTTTCTCACTAGCAGAATATGTGGGAGAGAGTTGCTATATTTGGAGTACACTGTAATGCAATACAGGTGGTAGCTCATTCTGAGGGGCATTTTGAGCCCCTCAGAATTTGCTGCCTCTTGATATAGACAATTTTATCAAGCCAGAATGCATCTGTTCTACTGTAGCGTCCCATGGCCAAAGGCTGGCTCCTCACCGAAACCTAGTGGGTTCTAGGCTGGATGTAATGTGAAATGGAAAGTGTTTTTTCAAACACTCAATTGTTATTAGAGGATGCTTTAGGTAGGCCACTCTTAGTTTATTTACTTACAGGCCTGTATTGCAGTTAAATGAAAGTGAGACCTTTTTGGGGAAAAAAACTCAATTGTTATTGAAAGATTTTTTAGTGAGGCCAGTAGGGTGTTTTCACATTAGCAGAATATGTGGGAGAGAGTTGCTATAGTTGGAGTAGACTGTAATGCAATATAGGTGGTAGCTCATTCTGAGGGGCATTTTGAGCCCCTCAGAATTTGCTGCCTCTCCATATAGACCATTTTATCAAGCGATAATGCATCTGTTCTACTGTAGCGTCCCATGGCCAAAGGCTGGCTCCCCACCGAAACCTAGCGGGTTCTAGGCTGGATGTAATGTGAACTGGAGAGTGTTTTTTCAAACACTCAATTGCTATTAGAGGATGCTTTAGGTAGGCCACTCTTAGTTGTTTATTCACAGGCCTGTATTGCAGTTACATGAAAGTGAGACCTTTTTGAAAAAAACTCAATTGTTATTGAAAGATTATTTAGTGAGGCCAGTAGGGTGTTTTCACATTAGCAGAATATGTGGGATAGAGTTGCTATAGTTGGAGTAGACTGTAATGCAATATAGGTGGTAGCTCATTCAAAGGGGCATTTTGAGCCCCTCAGAATTATCTGCCTCTCCATATAGACAATTTTATCAAGCCAGAATGCATCTGTTCTACTGTAGCGTCCCATGGCCAAAGGCTGGCTCCCCACTGAAACCTAGCGGGTTCTAGGCTGCATGTAATGTGAACTGGAGAGTGTTTTTTCAAACACTCAATTGCTATTAGAGGATGCTTTAGGTAGGCCACTCTTAGTTTTTTATTCACAGGCCTGTATTGCAGTTACATGAAAGTGAGACCTTTTTGAAAAAAACTCAATTGTCATTTAAAGATTATTTAGTGAGGCCAGTAGGGTGTTTTCACACTAGCAGAATATGTGGGAGAGAGTTGCTATAGTTGGAGTACACTGTAATGCAATACAGGTGGTAGCTCATTCTGAGGGGCATTTTGAGCCCCTCAGAATTTGCTGCCTCTCGATGTAGACAATTTTATCAAGCCAGAATGCATCTGTTCTACTGTAGCGTCCCATTGCCAAAGGCTGGCTCCACACCGAAACCTAGCGGGTTCTAGCCTGGATGTAATGTGAACTGGAGAAGTTTTTTTCAAACACTCAATTGTTATTAGAGGAGACTTTAGGTAGGCCACTCTTAGTTGTTTACTCACAGGCCTGTATTGCAGTTACATGAAAGTGAGACCTTTTTGAAAAAAACTCAATTGTTGTTGAAAGATTATTTAGTGAGGCCAGTAGGGTGTTTTCTCACTAGCAGAATATGTGGGAGAGAGTTGCTATATTTGGAGTACACTGTAATGCAATACAGGTGGTAGCTTATTCTGAGGGGCATTTTGAGCCCCTCAGAATTTGCTGCCTCTCCATATAGACCATTTTATCAAGCGATAATGCATCTGTTCTACTGTAGCGTCCCATGGCCAAAGTCTGGCTCTCCACTGAAACCTAGTGGGTTCTAGGCTGGATGTAATGTGAACTGGAGAGTGTTTTTTCAAACACTCAATTGTTATTAGAGGATGCTTTAGGTAGGCCACTCTTAGTTGTTTATTCACAGGCCTATATTGCAGTTACATGAAAGTGAGACCTTTTTGAAAAAAACTCAATTGTTATTGAAAGATTATTTAGTGAGGCCAGTAGGGTGTTTTCACACTAGCAGAATATGTGGGAGAGAGTTGCTATAGTTGGAGTACACTGTAATGCAATACAGGTGGTAGCTCATTCTGAGGGGCATTTTGAGCCCCTCAGAATTTGCTGCCTCTCCATATAGACCATTTTATCAAGCCAGAATGCATCTGTTCTACTGTAGCGTCCCATTGCCAAAGGCTGGCTCCACACCGAAACCTAGTGGGTTCTAGGCTGGATGTAATGTGAAATGGAAAGTGTTTTTTCAAACACTCAATTGTTATTAGAGGATGCTTTAGGTAGGCCACTCTTAGTGTATTTGCTCACAGGCCTGTATTGCATTTAAATGAAAGTGAGACTTTTTGGGGGAAAAAACTCAATTGTTATTGAAAGATTATTTAGCGAGGCCAGTAGGGTGTTTTCACATTAGCAGAATATGTTGGAGAGAGTTGCTATAGTTGGAGTAGAATGTAATGCAATACAGGTGGTAGCTCATTCTGTGGGGCATTTTGAGCCCCTCAGAATTTGCTGCCTCTCCATATAGACCATTTTATCAAGCCAGAATGCATCTGTTCTACTGTAGCGTCCCATGGCCAAAGGCTGGCTCCTCGCTGAAATCCTAGTGGGTTCTAGACTGGATGTAATGTGAAATGGAAAGTGTTTTTTCAAACACTCAATTGTTATTAGAGGATGCTTTAGGTAGGCCACTCTTAGGTTATTTACTTACAGGCCTGTATTGCAGTTAAATGAAAGTGAGACCTTTTTGGGGGAAAAAACTCAATTGTTATTGAAAGATTATTTAGTGAGGCCAGTAGGGTGTTTTCACATTAGCAGAATATGTGGGAGAGAGTTGCTATAGTTGGAGTAGACTGTAATGCAATATAGGTGGTAGCTCATTCTGAGGGACATTTTGAGCCCCTCAGAATTTGCTGCCTCTCCATATAGACAATTTTATCAAGCCAGAATGCATCTGTTCTACTGTAGCGTCCAATGGCCAAAGGCTGGCTCCCCACCGAAACCTAGTGGGTTTTAGGCTGGATGTAATGTGAACTGGAGAGTGTTTTTTCAAACACTCAATTGTTATTAGAGGATGCTTTAGGTAGGCCACTCTTAGTTTATTTGCTCACAGGCCTGTATTGCATTTAAATGAAAGTGAGACCTTTTTGGGGAAAAAACTCAATTGTTATTGAAAGATTATTTAGCGAGGCCAGTAGGGTGTTTTCACATTAGCAGAATATGTTGGAGAGAGTTGCTATAGTTGGAGTAGAATGTAATGCAATACAGGTGGTAGCTCATTCTGAGGGACATTTTGAGCCCCTCAGAATTTGCTGCCTCTCCAAATAGACCATTTTATCAAGCCAGAATGCATCTGTTCTACTGTAGCGTCCCATTGCCAAAGGCTGGCTCCACACCGAAACCTAGCGGGTTCTAGGCTGCATGTAATGTGAACTGGAGAGTGTTTTTTCAAACACTCAATTGCTATTAGAGGATGCTTTAGGTAGGCCACTCTTAGTTTTTTATTCACAGGCCTGTATTGCAGTTACATGAAAGTGAGACCTTTTTGAAATAAACTCAATTGTCATTTAAAGATTATTTAGTGAGGCCAGTAGGGTGTTTTCACACTAGCAGAATATGTGGGAGAGAGTTGCTATAGTTGGAGTACACTGTAATGCAATACAGGTGGTAGCTCATTCTGAGGGGCATTTTGAGCCCCTCAGAATTTGCTGCCTCTCGATGTAGACAATTTTATCAAGCCAGAATGCATCTGTTCTACTGTAGCGTCCCATTGCCAAAGGCTGGCTCCACACCGAAACCTAGCGGGTTCTAGCCTGGATGTAATGTGAACTGGAGAGTGTTTTTTCAAACACTCAATTGTTATTAGAGGAGACTTTAGGTAGGCCACTCTTAGTTGTTTACTCACAGGCCTGTATTGCAGTTACATGAAAGTGAGACCTTTTTGAAAAAAACTCAATTGTTGTTGAAAGATTATTTAGTGAGGCCAGTAGGGTGTTTTCTCACTAGCAGAATATGTGGGAGAGAGTTGCTATATTTGGAGTACACTGTAATGCAATACAGGTGGTAGCTCATTCTGAGGGGCATTTTGAGCCCCTCAGAATTTGCTGCCTCTTGATATAGACAATTTTATCAAGCCAGAATGCATCTGTTCTACTGTAGCGTCCCATGGCCAAAGGCTGGCTCCTCACCGAAACCTAGTGGGTTCTAGGCTGGATGTAATGTGAAATGGAAAGTGTTTTTTCAAACACTCAATTGTTATTAGAGGATGCTTTAGGTAGGCCACTCTTAGTTTATTTACTTACAGGCCTGTATTGCAGTTAAATGAAAGTGAGACCTTTTTGGGGAAAAAAACTCAATTGTTATTGAAAGATTTTTTAGTGAGGCCAGTAGGGTGTTTTCACATTAGCAGAATATGTGGGAGAGAGTTGCTATAGTTGGAGTAGACTGTAATGCAATATAGGTGGTAGCTCATTCTGAGGGGCATTTTGAGCCCCTCAGAATTTGCTGCCTCTCCATATAGACCATTTTATCAAGCGATAATGCATCTGTTCTACTGTAGCGTCCCATGGCCAAAGGCTGGCTCCCCACCGAAACCTGGCTGGATGTAATGTGAACTGGAGAGTGTTTTTTCAAACACTCAATTGCTATTAGAGGATGCTTTAGGTAGGCCACTCTTAGTTGTTTATTCACAGGCCTGTATTGCAGTTACATGAAAGTGAGACCTTTTTGAAAAAAACTCAATTGTTATTGAAAGATTATTTAGTGAGGCCAGTAGGGTGTTTTCACATTAGCAGAATATGTGGGATAGAGTTGCTATAGTTGGAGTAGACTGTAATGCAATATAGGTGGTAGCTCATTCAAAGGGGCATTTTGAGCCCCTCAGAATTATCTGCCTCTCCATATAGACAATTTTATCAAGCCAGAATGCATCTGTTCTACTGTAGCGTCCCATGGCCAAAGGCTGGCTCCCCACTGAAACCTAGCGGGTTCTAGGCTGCATGTAATGTGAACTGGAGAGTGTTTTTTCAAACACTCAATTGCTATTAGAGGATGCTTTAGGTAGGCCACTCTTAGTTTTTTATTCACAGGCCTGTATTGCAGTTACATGAAAGTGAGACCTTTTTGAAAAAAACTCAATTGTCATTTAAAGATTATTTAGTGAGGCCAGTAGGGTGTTTTCACACTAGCAGAATATGTGGGAGAGAGTTGCTATAGTTGGAGTACACTGTAATGCAATACAGGTGGTAGCTCATTCTGAGGGGCATTTTGAGCCCCTCAGAATTTGCTGCCTCTCGATGTAGACAATTTTATCAAGCCAGAATGCATCTGTTCTACTGTAGCGTCCCATTGCCAAAGGCTGGCTCCACACCGAAACCTAGCGGGTTCTAGCCTGGATGTAATGTGAACTGGAGAAGTTTTTTTCAAACACTCAATTGTTATTAGAGGAGACTTTAGGTAGGCCACTCTTAGTTGTTTACTCACAGGCCTGTATTGCAGTTACATGAAAGTGAGACCTTTTTGAAAAAAACTCAATTGTTGTTGAAAGATTATTTAGTGAGGCCAGTAGGGTGTTTTCTCACTAGCAGAATATGTGGGAGAGAGTTGCTATATTTGGAGTACACTGTAATGCAATACAGGTGGTAGCTTATTCTGAGGGGCATTTTGAGCCCCTCAGAATTTGCTGCCTCTCCATATAGACCATTTTATCAAGCGATAATGCATCTGTTCTACTGTAGCGTCCCATGGCCAAAGTCTGGCTCTCCACTGAAACCTAGTGGGTTCTAGGCTGGATGTAATGTGAACTGGAGAGTGTTTTTTCAAACACTCAATTGTTATTAGAGGATGCTTTAGGTAGGCCACTCTTAGTTTATTTACTTACAGGCCTGTATTGCAGTTAAATGAAAGTGAGACCTTTTTGGTGAAAAAAACTCAATTGTTATTGAAAGATTTTTTAGTGAGGCCAGTAGGGTGTTTTCACATTAGCAGAATATGTGGGAGAGAGTTGCTATAGTTGGAGTAGACTGTAATGCAATATAGGTGGTAGCTCATTCTGAGGGGCATTTTGAGCCCCTCAGAATTTGCTGCCTCTCCATATAGACCATTTTATCAAGCGATAATGCATCTGTTCTACTGTAGCGTCCCATGGCCAAAGGCTGGCTCCCCACCGAAACCTAGCGGGTTCTAGGCTGGATGTAATGTGAACTGGAGAGTGTTTTTTCAAACACTCAATTGCTATTAGAGGATGCTTTAGGTAGGCCACTCTTAGTTGTTTATTCACAGGCCTGTATTGCAGTTACATGAAAGTGAGACCTTTTTGAAAAAAACTCAATTGTTATTGAAAGATTATTTAGTGAGGCCAGTAGGGTGTTTTCACATTAGCAGAATATGTGGGAGAGAGTTGCTATAGTTGGAGTAGACTGTAATGCAATATAGGTGGTAGCTCATTCAAAGGGGCATTTTGAGCCCCTCAGAATTATCTGCCTCTCCATATAGACAATTTTATCAAGCCAGAATGCATCTGTTCTACTGTAGCGTCCCATGGCCAAAGGCTGGCTCCCCACTGAAACCTAGCGGGTTCTAGGCTGCATGTAATGTGAACTGGAGAGTGTTTTTTCAAACACTCAATTGCTATTAGAGGATGCTTTAGGTAGGCCACTCTTAGTTTTTTATTCACAGGCCTGTATTGCAGTTACATGAAAGTGAGACCTTTTTGAAAAAAACTCAATTGTTATTGAAAGATTATATACTGAGGCCAGTAGGGTGTTTTCACATTAGCAGAATATGTGGGAGAGAGTTGCTATAGTTGGAGTAGACTGTAATGCAATATAGGTGGTAGCTCATTCTGAGGGGCATTTTGAGCCCCTCAGAATTTGCTGCCTCTCCATATAGACCATTTTATCAAGCCAGAATGCATCTGTTCTACTGTAGCATCCCATGGCCAAAGGCTGGCTCCCCACCGAAACCTAGCAGGTTCTAGGCTGCATGTAATGTGAACTGGAGATTGTTTTTTCAAACACTCAATTGCTATTAGAGGATGCTTTAGGTAGGCCACTCTTAGTTTATTTGCTCACAGGCCTGTATTGCATTTAAATGAAAGTGAGACCTTTTTGGGGAAAAAAGTCAATTGTTATTGAAAGATTATTTAGCGAGGCCAGTAGGGTGTTTTCACATTAGCAGAATATGTTGGAGAGAGTTGCTATATTTGGAGTACACTGTAATGCAATACAGGGGTAGCTCATTCTGAGGGGCATTTTGAGCCCCTCAGAATTTGCTGCCTCTCCATATAGACCATTTTATCAAGCCAGAATGCATCTGTTCTACTGTAGCGTCCCATGGCCAAACGCTGGCTCCCCACTGAAACCTAGCAGGTTCTAGGCTGCATGTAATGTGAACTGGAGAGTGTTTTTTCAAACACTCAATTGCTATTAGAGGATGCTTTAGGTAGGCCACTCTTAGTTGTTTATTCACAGGCCTATATTGCAGTTACATGAAAGTGAGACCTTTTTGAAAAAAACTCAATTGTTATTGAAAGATTATTTAGTGAGGCCAGTAGGGTGTTTTCACACTAGCAGAATATGTGGGAGAGAGTTGCTATAGTTGGAGTACACTGTAATGCAATACAGGTGGTAGCTCATTCTGAGGGGCATTTTGAGCCCCTCAGAATTTGCTGCCTCTCCATATAGACCATTTTATCAAGCCATAATGCATCAGTTCTACTGTAGCGTCCAATGGCCAAAGGCTGGCTCCCCACCGAAACCTAGTGGGTTCTAGGCTGGATGTAATGTGAACTGGAGAGTGTTTTTTCAAACACTCAATTGTTATTAGAGGATGCTTCAGGTAGGCCACTCTTAGTTTATTTACTCACAGGCCTGTATTGCAGTTACATGAAAGTGAGACCTTTTTGAAAAAACCTCAATTGTCATTTAAAGATTATTTAGTGAGGCCAGTAGGGTGTTTTCACACTAGCAGAATATGTGGGAGTAGCTCATTCTGAGGGGCATTTTGAGCCCCTCAGAATTTGCTGCCTCTCGATATAGACAATTTTATCAAGCCAGAATGCATCTGTTCTACTGTAGCGTCCCATTGCCAAAGGCTGGCTCCACACCGAAACCTAGTGGGTTCTAGGCTGGATGTAATGTGAAATGGAAAGTGTTTTTTCAAACACTCAATTGTTATTAGAGGATGCTTTAGGTAGGCCACTCTTAGTTTATTTGCTCACAGGCCTGTATTGCATTTAAATGAAAGTGAGACCTTTTTGGGGAAAAAACTCAATTGTTATTGAAAGACTATTTAGCGAGGCCAGTAGGGTGTTTTCACATTAGCAGAATATGTTGGAGAGAGTTGCTATAGTTGGAATAGAATGTAATGCAATACAGGTGGTAGCTCATTCTAAGGGGCATTTTGAGCCCCTCAGAATTTGCTGCCTCTCGATATAGACAATTTTATCAAGCCAAAACATATCTGTTCTACTTTAGCGTCCCATGGCCAAAGTCTGGCTCCCCACCGAAACGTAGCGGGTTCTAGCCTGGATGTAATGTGAACTGGAGAGTGTTTTTTCAAACGCTCAATTGCTATTAGAGGATGCTTTAGGTAGGCCACTCTTAGTTGTTTATTCACAGGCCTGTATTGCAGTTACATGAAAGTGAGACCTTTTTGAAAAAAAACTCAATTGTTATTGAAAGATTATTAAATGAGGCCAGTAGGGTGTTTTCACATTAGCAGAATATGTTGGAGAGAGTTGCTATAGTTGGATTGGACTGTAATGCAATACAGGTGGTAGCTCATTCTGAGGGGCATTTTGAGCCCCTCAGAATTTGCTGCCTCTCGATATAGACAATTTTATCAAGCCAAAATGCATCTGTTCTACTGTAGCGTCCCATGGCCAAAGGCTGCCTCCTCACCGAAACCTAGTGGGTTCTAGGCTGGATGTAATGTGAAATGGAAAGTGTTTTTAAACACTCAATTGTTATTAGAGGATGCTTTAGGTAGGCCACTCTTAGTTTATTTGCTCACAGGCCTGTATTGCAGTTACATGAAAGTGAGACCTTTTTGAAAAAAACTCAATTGTTGTTGAAAGATTATTTAGTGAAGCCAGTAGGGTGTTTTCACACTAGCAGAATATGTGGGAGAGAGTTGCTATATTTGGAGTACACTGTAATGCAATACAGGTGGTAGCTCATTCTGAGGGGCATTTTGAGCCCCTCAGAATTTGCTGCCTCTCGATATAGACAATTTTATCAAGCCAGAATGCATCTGTTCTACTGTAGCGTCCCAGGGCCAAAGGCTGGCTCCTCACCGAAACCTAGTGGGTTCTAGGCTGGATGTAATGTGAAATGGAAAGTGTTTTTTCAAACACTCAATTGTTATTAGAGGATGCTTTAGGTAGGCCACTCTTAGTTTATTTACTTACAGGCCTGTATTGCAGTTAAATGAAAGTGAGACCTTTTTGGGGAAAAAAACTCAATTGTTATTGAAAGATTATTTAGTGAGGCCAGTAGGGTGTTTTCACATTAGCAGAATATGTGGGAGAGAGTTGCTATAGTTGGAGTAGACTGTAATGCAATATAGGTGGTAGCTCATTCTGAGGGGCATTTTGAGCCCCTCAGAATTTGCTGCCTCTCCATATAGACCATTTTATCAAGCCAGGATGCATCTGTTCTACTGTAGCGTCCCATGGCCAAAGGCTGGCTCCCCACCGAAACCTAGCGGGTTCTAGGCTGCATGTAATGTGAACTGGAGATTGTTTTTTCAAACATTCAATTGCTATTAGAGGATGCTTTAGGTAGGCAACTCTTAGTTTATTTACTTACAGGCCTGTATTGCAGTTAAATGAAAGTGAGACCTTTTTGGGGGAAAAAACTCAATTGTTATTGAAAGATTATTTAGTGAGGCCAGTAGGGTGTTTTCACATTAGCAGAATATGTGGGAGAGAGTTGCTATAGTTGGAGTAGACTGTAATGCAATATAGGTGGTAGCTCATTCTGAGGGGCATTTTGAGCCCCTCAGAATTTGCTGCCTCTCCATATAGACAATTTTATCAAGCCAGAGTGCATCTGTTCTACTGTAGCGTCCCATGGCCAAAGGCTGGCTCCCCACCGAAACCTAGTGGGTTCTAGGCTGGATGTAATGTGAACTGGAGAGTGTTTTTTTCAAACACTCAATTGTTATTAGAGGATGCTTTAGGTAGGCCACTCTAAGTTTATTTACTCACAGGCCTGTATTGCAGTTACATGAAAGTCAGACCTTTTTGAAAAAACCTCAATTGTCATTTAAAGATTATTTAGTGAGGCCAGTAGGGTGTTTTCAAATTAGCAGAATATGTTGGAGAGAGTTGCTATAGTTGGAGAAGAATGTAATGCAATACAGGTGGTAGCTCATCCCGAGGGGCATTTTGAACCCTTCAGAATTTGCTGCCTCTCGATATAGACCATTTTATCAAACCAGAATGCATCTGTTCTACTGTAGCGTCCCATGGCCAAAGGCTGGCTCCCCACCGAAACCTAGTGGGTTCTAGGCTGGATGTAATGTGAACTGGAAAGTGTTTTTTCAAACACTCAATTGTTATTAGAGGATGCTTTAGGTAGGCCACTCTTAGTTGTTTACTCACAGGCCTGTATTGCAGTTACATGAAAGTGAGACCTTTTTGGAAAAAAACTCAATTGTTATTGAAAGATTATTTAGTGAGGCCAGTAGGGTGTTTTCACACTAGCAGAATATGTGGGAGAGAGTTGCTATAGTTGGAGTACACTGTAATGCAATACAGGTGGTAGCTCATTCTGAGGGGCATTTTGAGCCCCTCAGAATTTGCTGCCTCTCCATATAGACCATTTTATCAAGCCAGAATGCATCAGTTCTACTGTAGCGTCCCATTGCCAAAGGCTGGCTCCACACCGAAACCTAGCGGGTCCTAGCCTGGATGTAATGTGAACTGGAGAGTGTTTTTTCAAACACTCAATTGTTATTAGAGGATGCTTTAGGTAGGCCACTCTTAGTTGTTTATTCACATGCCTGTATTGCAGTTACATGAAAATGAGACCTTTTTGAAAAAAACTCAATTGTTATTGAAAGATTATTTAGTGAGGCCAGTAGGGTGTTTTCACATTAGCAGAATATGTGGGAGAGAGTTGCTATAGTTGAAGTACACTGTAATGCAATACAGGTGGTAGCTCATTCTGAGGGGCATTTTGAGCCCCTCAGAATTTGCTGCCTCTCGATATAGGCCATTTTATCAAGCCATAATGCATCTGTTCTACTGTAGCGTCTCATGGCCAAAGGCTGGCTCCCCACCGAAACCTAGTGGGTTCTAGGCTGGATGTAATGTGAAATGGAAAGTGTTTTTTCAAACACTCAATTGTTATTAGAGGATGCTTTAGGTAGGCCACTCTTAGTTTATTTGCTCACAGGCCTGTATTGCATTTAAATGAAAGTGAGACCTTTTTGGGGAAAAAACTCAATTGTTATTGAAAGACTATTTAGCGAGGCCAGTAGGGTGTTTTCACATTAGCAGAATATGTTGGAGAGAGTTGCTATAGTTGGAATAGAATGTAATGCAATACAGGTGGTAGCTCATTCTAAGGGGCATTTTGAGCCCCTCAGAATTTGCTGCCTCTCGATATAGACAATTTTATCAAGCCAAAACATATCTGTTCTACTTTAGCGTCCCATGGCCAAAGTCTGGCTCCCCACCGAAACGTAGCGGGTTCTAGCCTGGATGTAATGTGAACTGGAGAGTGTTTTTTCAAACGCTCAATTGCTATTAGAGGATGCTTTAGGTAGGCCACTCTTAGTTGTTTATTCACAGGCCTGTATTGCAGTTACATGAAAGTGAGACCTTTTTGAAAAAAAACTCAATTGTTATTGAAAGATTATTAAATGAGGCCAGTAGGGTGTTTTCACATTAGCAGAATATGTTGGAGAGAGTTGCTATAGTTGGATTGGACTGTAATGCAATACAGGTGGTAGCTCATTCTGAGGGGCATTTTGAGCCCCTCAGAATTTGCTGCCTCTCGATATAGACCATTTTATCAAACCAGAATGCATCTGTTCTACTGTAGCGTCCCATGGCCAAAGGCTGGCTCCCCACCGAAACCTAGTGGGTTCTAGGCTGGATGTAATGTGAACTGGAAAGTGTTTTTTCAAACACTCAATTGTTATTAGAGGATGCTTTAGGTAGGCCACTCTTAGTTGTTTACTCACAGGCCTGTATTGCAGTTACATGAAAGTGAGACCTTTTTGGAAAAAAACTCAATTGTTATTGAAAGATTATTTAGTGAGGCCAGTAGGGTGTTTTCACACTAGCAGAATATGTGGGAGAGAGTTGCTATAGTTGGAGTACACTGTAATGCAATACAGGTGGTAGCTCATTCTGAGGGGCATTTTGAGCCCCTCAGAATTTGCTGCCTCTCCATATAGACCATTTTATCAAGCGATAATGCATCAGTTCTACTGTAGCGTCCCATTGCCAAAGGCTGGCTCCACACCGAAACCTAGCGGGTCCTAGCCTGGATGTAATGTGAACTGGAGAGTGTTTTTTCAAACACTCAATTGTTATTAGAGGATGCTTTAGGTAGGCCACTCTTAGTTGTTTATTCACATGCCTGTATTGCAGTTACATGAAAATGAGACCTTTTTGAAAAAAACTCAATTGTTATTGAAAGATTATTTAGTGAGGCCAGTAGGGTGTTTTCACATTAGCAGAATATGTGGGAGAGAGTTGCTATAGTTGAAGTACACTGTAATGCAATACAGGTGGTAGCTCATTCTGAGGGGCATTTTGAGCCCCTCAGAATTTGCTGCCTCTCCATATAGACCATTTTATCAAGCAAGAACACTTCGGTTCTACTGTAGCGTCCCATGGCCAAAGTCTGGCTCCCCACCGAAACCTAGCGTGTCCTAGCCTGGATGTAATGTTAACTGGAGAGTGTTTTTTCAAACACTCAATTGTTATTAGAGGATGCTTTAGGTAGGCCACTCTTAGTTGTTTACTCACAGGCCTGTATTGCAGTTACATGAAAGTGAGACCTTTTTGAAAAAAACTCAATTGTTATTGAAAGATTATTTAGTGAGGCCAGTAGGGTGTTTTCAAATTAGCAGAATATGTGGGAGAGAGTTGCTATAGTTGGAGTACACTGTAATGCAATACAGGTGGTAGCTCATTCTGAGGGGCATTTTGAGCCCCTCAGAATTTGCTGCCTCTCGATATAGGCCATTTTATCAAGCCATAATGCATCTGTTCTACTGTAGCGTCTCATGGCCAAAGGCTGGCTCCCCACCGAAACCTAGTGGGTTCTAGGCTGGATGTAATGTGAAATGGAAAGTGTTTTTTCAAACACTCAATTGTTATTAGAGGATGCTTTAGGTAGGCCACTCTTAGTTTATTTGCTCACAGTCCTGTATTGCAGTTACATGAAAGTGAGACCTTTTTGGGAAAAAAACTCAATTGTTATTGAAAGATTATTTAGCGACGCCAGTAGGGTGTTTTCACATTAGCAGAATATGTTGGAGAGAGTTGCTATAGTTGGAGTAGAATGTAATGCAATACAGGTGGTAGCTCATTCTGAGGGGCATTTTGAGCCCCTCAGAATTTGCTGCCTCTCGATATAGACAATTTTATCAAGCCAGAGCGTATCTGTTCTACTTTAGCGTCCCGTTGCCAAAGTCTGGCTCCCCACCGAAACGTAGCGGGTTCTAGCCTGGATGTAATGTGAACTGGAGAGTGTTTTTTCAAACGCTCAATTGCTATTAGAGGATGCTTTAGGTAGGCCACTCTTAGTTGTTTATTCACAGGCCTGTATTGCAGTTACATGAAAGTGAGACCTTTTTGAAAAAAAAACTCAATTGTTATTGAAAGATTATTAAGTGAGGCCAGTAGGGTGCTTTCACATTAGCAGAATATGTGGGAGAGAGTTGCTATATTTGGAGTACACTGTAATGCAATACAGGTGGTAGCTCATTCTGAGGGGCATTTTGAGCCCCTCAGAATTTGCTGCCTCTCCATATAGACCATTTTATTAAGCAAGAACACTTCGGTTCTACTGTAGCGTCCCATGGCCAAAGTCTGGCTCCCCACCGAAACCTAGCGGGTTGTAGCCTGGATGTAATGTTAACTGGAATGTGTTTTTTCAAACACTCAATTGTTATTAGAGGATGCTTTAGGTAGGCCACTCTTAGTTGTTTACTCACAGGCCTGTATTGCAGTTACATGAAAGTGAGACCTTTTTGAAAAAAACTCAATTGTCATTTAAAGATTATTTAGTGAGGCCAGTAGGGTGTTTTCACACTAGCAGAATATGTGGGAGAGAGTTGCTATAGTTGGAGTAGACTGTAATGCAATACAGGTGGTAGCTCATTCTGAGGGGCATTTAGAGCCCCTCAGAATTTGCTGCCTCTGGATATAGACCATTTTATCAAGCCAGAATGCATCTGTTCTACTGTAGCGTCCCATTGCCAAAGGCTGGCTCCACACCGAAACCTAGTGGGTTCTAGGCTGGATGTAATGTGAAATGGAAAGTGTTTTTTCAAACACTCAATTGTTATTAGAGGATGCTTTAGGTAGGCCATTCTTAGTTTATTTACTCACAGGCCTGTATTGCAGTTAAATGAAGTGAGACCTTTTTGGGAAAAAAAATCTCAATTGTTATTGAAAGATTATTTATTGAGGCCAGTAGGGTGTTTTCAAATTAGCAGAATATGTTGGAGAGAGTTGCTATAGTTGAAGTAGAATGTAATGCAATACAGGTGGTAGCTCATTCTGAGGGGCATTTTGAGCCCGTCAGAATTTGCTGCCTCTCGATATAGGCCATTTTATCAAGCCATAATGCATCTGTTCTACTGTAGCGTCTCATGGCCAAAGGCTGGCTCGCCACCGAAACCTAGTGGGTTCTAGGCCAAATGTAATGTGAAATGGAAAGTGTTTTTTCAAACACTCAATTGTTATTAGAGGATGCTTTAGGTAGGCCACTCTTAGTTTATTTGCTCACAGGCCTGTATTGCATTTAAATGAAAGTGAGACCTTTTTGGGAAAAAAACTCAATTGTTATTGAAAGATTATTTAGCGAGGCCAGTAGGGTGTTTTCACATTAGCAGAATATGTTGGAGAGAGTTGCTATAGTTGGAGTAGAATGTAATGCAATACAGGTGGTAGCTCATTCTGAGGGGCATTTTGAGCCCCTCAGAATTTGCTGCCTCTCCATATAGACAATTTTATCAAGCCAGAACGTATCTGTTCTACTTTAGCGTCCCATGGCCAAACTCTGGCTCCCCACCGAAACGTAGCGGGTTCTAGGCTGGATGTAATGTGAACTGGAGAGTGTTTTTTCAAACGCTCAATTGCTATTAGAGGATGCTTTAGGTAGGCCACTCCTAGTTGTTTATTCACAGGCCTGTATTGCAGTTACATGAAAGTGAGACCTTTTTGGAAAAAAAACTCAATTGTTATTGAAAGATTATTAAATGAGGCCAGTAGGGTGCTTTCACATTAGCAGAATATGTGGGAGAGAGTTGCTATAGTTGGAGTACACTGTAATGCAAGACAGGTGGTAGCTCATTCTGAGGGGCATTTTGAGCCCCTCAGAATTTGCTGCCTCTCGATATAGACAATTTTATCAAGCCAGAATGCATCTGTTCTACTGTAGCGTCCCATGGCCAAAGGCTGGCTCCTCACCGAAACCTAGTGGGTTCTAGGCTGGATGTAATGTGAAATGGAAAGTGTTTTTTCAAACACTCAATTGTTATTAGAGGATGCTTTAGGTAGGCCACTCTTAGTTTATTTACTCACAGGCCTGTATTGCAGTTAAATGAAAGTGAGACCTTTTTGGGGAAAAAAACTCAATTGTTATTGAAAGATTATTTAGTGAGGCCAGTAGGGTGTTTTCACATTAGCAGAATATGTGGGAGAGAGTTGCTATAGTTGGAGTAGACTGTAATGCAATACAATTGGTAGCTCATTCTGAGGGGCATTTTGAGCCCCTCAGAATTTGCTGCCTCTCCATATAGACCATTTTATCAAGCCAGAATGCATCTGTTCTACTGTAGCGTCCCATGGCCAAAGGCTGGCTCCCCACCGAAACCTAGCAGGTTCTACGCTGGATGTAATGTGAACTGGAGAGTGTTTTTTCAAACACTCAATTGTTATTAGAGGATGCTTTAGGTAGGCCACTCTTAGTTTATTTACTCACAGGCCTGTATTGCAGTTACATGAAAGTGAGACCTTTTTGAAAAAAACTCAATTGTCATTTAAAGATTATTTAGTGAGGCCAGTAGGGTGTTTTCACATTAGCAGAATATGTGGGAGAGAGTTGCTATAGTTGGAGTACACTGTAATGCAATACAGGTGGTAGCTCATTCTGAGGGGCATTTTGAGCCCCTCAGAATTTGCTGCCTCTCCATATAGACCATTTTATCAAGCAAGAAAACTTTGGTTCTACTGTAGCGTCCCATGGCCAAAGTCTGGCTCCCCACCGAAACCTAGCGGGTTGTAGCCTGGATGTAATGTTAACTGGAAAGTGTTTTTTCAAACACTCAATTGCTATTAGAGGATGCTTTAGGTAGGCCACTCTTAGTTGTTTACTCACAGGCCTGTATTGCAGTTACATGAAAGTGAGACCTTTTTGAAAAAAACTCAATTGTCATTTAAAGATTATTTAGTGAGGCCAGTAGGGTGTTTTCACATTAGCAGAATATGTGGGAGAGAGTTGCTATAGTTGGAGTACACTGTAATGCAATACAGGTGGTAGCTCATTCTGAGGGGCATTTTGAGCCCCTCAGAATTTGCTGCCTCTCCATATAGACCATTTTATCAAGCCAGAATGCGTCTGTTCTACTGTAGCGTCCCATTGCCAAAGGCTGGCTCCACACCGAAACCTAGTGGGTTCTAGGCTGGATGTAATGTGAAATGGAAAGTGTTTTTTCAAACACTCAATTGTTATTAGAGGATGCTTTAGGTAGGCCACTCTTAGTTTATTTGCTCACAGGCCTGTATTGCAGTTAAATGAAAGTGAGACCTTTTCGGGAAAAAAACTCAATTGTTATTGAAAGATTATTTAGCGAGGCCAGTAGGGTGTTTTCACATTAGCAGAATATGTGGGAGAGAGTTGCTATAGTTGGAGTAGAATGTAATGCAATACAGGTGGTAGCTCATTCTGAGGGGCATTTTCAGCCCCTCAGAATTTGCTGCCTCTCCATATAGACCATTTTATCAAGCCAGAATGCATCTGTCACTGCATGAAAAGTGGGATTTTCGTCCCCGTAAACGGCCGGATATCTCCCTGATTTTCGACAATTAACGTCAGTTTACAGCCTGTGAACATCGTCTGTGCCACATATTGACGGAAACGAACCATGACGTATGTGGAGCTTGCGGAGGCATGCTGGCGCCGGCGCTAATGGCTCTAATTAGCATATGAATAGCAGCTCTGGGCGGCGCCTTGCCGGAATGGCTTGAATTTCCTCACTCAGTATTGGTTGAAACTACTACATTGAAACAAGAAATATCACTCGTGATTGGTTGGCAGATCTGTTACTATTGGTCAACCTGGGTAATAAATTAATAAATTTAAACCCCCAAATTATAATAATTTTACACACATATATATATAAAATTATGATTTGCATATTATTTTTTAATTGTATATATTCATATTCATGTGATATGCTATTATGTTTTATATTCATGTCATTGTTATCCTATGGACTACGCTATTATAACCATCAAGGACATTCATTTATTGAGGAAAGGAAAATATGCCAGGGACGTGCAGTTTATTCAAAGAAAGAGCTTTATTAGAACAAACACAAACACACAACCAAATGCAAAACGTTTGAGATCTGCCCACACAACAATAGGAAGCTCACGAGAAGCCCAAAATCCTACAGCACCATGAAGCCTCTGTTTTCCGCTTCAGAGCTGTAGGTAACTAGCGCCATTCTGTCTGTTTTAAGTCCATTTTTCAGACGTCTGTCGTGCGTTGCCCTGTTCTTTGGAATCGCCTCTAATCTCGATTGCAGCGTGGCACAGAGCTCGGCGAGCTCCTGGCTGGTCGAACAGTCCATCCAGACACTGCGCGAACGATGCCGTCTTCCTCATCAGACATCAGGTCTATGGTAGCGCACTTCCAAAGGCCCACCTCATCCTCAGCTAACACACTCTTTCTTGCTTGTAGCAGCTGTAAAAACAAACAATAAAGACAATCAGTATTGCGCGATGTACTGCGTAAAATGCACCTGAAAAATAGTCACACTGACCAAAAATGGATCTAATCTAATAAATCTTACCCTCTTTCTTCTCAATCGACTCCGAGCTGAACTCTTCACAGCTTCTGCGTGCGATGCAAGAACTGGATGTTTGTACCTGAAGCTCCTGCGTACTGTCTCTGTGTCTTACATGCAGCTGGAAAACAATTAAATGAGTGTTATGACGAAGTTGTGAAGACGGCGTACTGCTTCCTGTAAAATGACCAGAAAAAGAAAACACTTTTATAAAGCAACTTACATTTGTTCTTTTACAAGGCTAATTTCAGCTTGTGCTACTTAAAAAGCTTTGCTTTAGGTTACTTTAGCTTAGATAACAGTCTTACCGCAATCTTAGGACTGGTCTTCTCTTAGGCACTCGTCTTCTCTTCTTAAAGTTAGTATCTTCCACACAGTTTTTCGACTCCAAAGCAAGCAACCTATCATCTATAGACAGCAACCTGGAGATTACTAAAGTGAACTGCTCGTTAAAATCGGCAGCAAACTGAGCAAGCTGACGAGATAGCCCAATGATTGCATTCAGCTGTTTCTTCCCGCCGGTGTTACGGATCAACTGGGGGATCATGATCATGTTATCTGGGGACGGGCGCGTGCACGCAGCTAGTTTTACCTGGATTTACAGCAGATGTTAGACGAGGACAGACTCGTCACAGCGGATTTTCCACTGAACAGATTTAAAACGCTTTCCACATTATTGGTAAATGTTTGCATAATATCAGGCTCTGTGTTTTCCTCTGTCGCTGCTTTGCTGTATGTTTCAAACGCAGTTTAAGGGAATTTTTAATGTGGTTTCATTTCACAACACAGACCACGCCCACATTTTGTTACATTCTTTTCGATGAAAGTCGTATCCAATGACAATTACATTCAATAAATTACATTGTGTCGTATTAGTATCGGAATTTTTATTTTATTTTTAATAACTATAGTTTTTGTAATTTGCTTAGGGTATTTTTTAAATTATATATATATATATATATATATATATATATATATATATATATATATATATATATATATATATATATATATATATATATATATATATATATATATATCCTAACTAAAATAACTCATAGCCTGTCATATTACCTTTCTCATATTAGCCTATTATATTCTATTATAATCTATTATATTGCCCACCTGCACATCCCAGCTGATATACAAGATTTGGGGGGTCATTCTGCATTTGAAAGTTTGAAAGGGTTTTAAATCTTCTAAATAAAGTAAAATGATTCAAAATCAAGTAATTTATATATGCCAAAGTAAACTTTAAACATATACAATTTAATTTCCAAACAGCAAAATTGTGGCCAGTGAAAATGCTGAGTGGCTAGTTACTTTGGAAAACCACTAGCCACAGTGGACAGTGAGCAAAAAAGTTAATGTCAGCCCCTGTATGTATATATGTATATATATATATATATATATATATATATATATATATATATATATATATATATATATATATACACACACACACACACACACACACACACACACACACACACACACACACATATATATATATATATATATATATATATATATATATATTTATATATATATATATATATATATATATATATATATATATATATATATATATATGTAGTGCCGTTAAAATTAATTTGCGTTAACACGTTAATTTTGACAGGCAATGATATATGATATATAAAGTTTGCTGATGTATGACGCCGCTTATTAGCAGGAGACCGCAATGATTGGTAAAAGTTGCGGTGATTGGTCAAAATTGCGAGTCGCACTGAATTCACAGGGACTGATTGCAAATGACACACAATAAATAATCTAGAATACTTTCATCAAATATATAAATTCAAGCTTAAGTTTAAGATTTTACAATTAGGCTATACTGAGCCTGAGATTTTCTTAGAAGGAAGTTAATACCTTTTAAATGTCACATGGGTTAAAACTCCTGCTACCCTGATTTGCATTTGTATAGCTCACAGCATGTTCATTTACATGTTAAAGCCTCCCCTGGAGTTAAGGGAAGGGGGGTCTTGGGGGGGACAACTGCCAAGCAAGGCCCACGTCAATTTCTGACAATTCACGGCAGTTTTCGGTGTCGCCTGCAAACTGCCGTGTGCAGTCGTAAACCTGATCTTCCACGACAATCTACAGTGCCGCTTACTGACGAAAATCCCACTTTTCATGCAGTGTGTTCTACTGTAGCGTCCCATGGCCAAAGGCTTGCTCCCCACCGAAACCTAGCGGGTTCTAGCCTGGATGTAATGTTAACTGGAGAGTGTTTTTTCAAACACTCAATTGTTATTAGAGGATGCTTTAGGTAGGCCACTCTTAGTTGTTTACTCACAGGCCTGTATTGCAGTTACATGAAAGTGAGACCTTTTTGAAAAAAACTCAAATGTTATTTAAAGATTATTTAGTGAGGCCAGTAGGGTGTTTTCTCACTAGCAGAATATGTGGGAGAGAGTTGCTATAGTTGGAGTACACTGTAATGCAATACAGGTGGTAGCTCATTCTGAGGGGCATTTGAGCCCCTCGGAATTTGCTGCCTCTCGATATAAACCATTTTATCAAGCCAGAATGCATCTGTTCTACTGTAGCGTCCCATGGCCAAAGGCTGGCTCCCCACCGAAACCTAGTGGGTTCTAGGCTGGATGTAATGTGAAATGGAAAGTGTTTTTTCAAACACTCAATTGTTATTAGAGGATGCTTTAGGTAGGCCACTCTTAGTTGTTTACTCACAGGCCTGTATTGCAGTTACATGAAAGTGAGACCTTTTCGAAAAAAACTCAATTGTTATTGAAAGATTATTTAGTGAGGCCAGTAGGGTGTTTTCACACTAGCAGAATATGTGGGAGAGAGTTGCTATAGTTGTAATGCAATACAGGTGGTAGCTCATTCTGAGTGACTATATTGTATTGAAATAGGTAACACTTCAAAGTTAATACCAAATCAAAACTAATAGCAAATCATTTCTCATTCTTACCTAAGTGCAAATATGTATTTGATCATTGTATTGTAAGAATGCATTTAAAAAAAAAAACATTTCTGAAACATATTTGATTATTTGTATTTTGTCCATTTGACTTGGAACAATGTTTTTGATTTTGAACTTATTTGATTATTTGAATTTTGTCCATTTGACTTGGAACTATGTTTTTGGACATCCATTCAATTGAATCTTTGTATGTGGTTACACTGAATACTTTGTTGATACTCTTCATGAAAAAAGGGTTTAAAACCAGCAATGATTGTTGTTTTGTTTTAATGCATTTTATTTTTAATGTTTCCAGAAACAATGTAAGAGCTTGTGAGATTTTCTTTTATTTTCAACCTTGACCACTTTATTAAGTATATCGATTTAAGGGTTTATTGCCAGAGAACATTTTAATCTGACCATATCAAACTTCTCACCAATGACAAATGCCATGTGTTGCTTTTGCTCTTTGTTGTGCTATATGTTCTTTTAATCCCAGGATCCCTGCTGGACAAGTTCACATCCTGTGTCCTCAGGAAGAGGGACAAGCGTTTGCTCTAACCTTCAGTGACTGTTCTCTCGAGGTGTGAAGTATTTAATGGACATTTTGCATATCAAAGAATGATGCAACACCATTTGATGGAGCCTTCCCATGCAGGACTGCAATGAGAACAAAGACTGAACTAGCAAACTGCTTTTGCAACATTTCTGGACGACAAGTCTGATGACGACATCTACACACAACTGGAAGAATGTCTTTGTGGACTGTGTCACCTCTGGACACTTTATGAACATGGCCAAAGGTGCCATGGGGGGACTGTAAGAATCCAAAATAATCAAAGATATTTGATATTTGACTTTGAACAAAGACATTTGTTTTACTGTGTTCCGGATTTTGTCATTAAATTCTTTCAATTACAAATGATTTGCTAACTAGTTTTGATTTGGTATTGAGTTTGAAGTGCTACCTATTGCAATACAATATAGTCACATTAAAGCAACGCTCTCCCACATATTTTGCTATTGTCCCTGCGCTTATTTCAGTCGTTGGTACAAGTTGCAGTGGGTGGTTAAAGACAAGAAATGTACAGTTTTCTACCATCTTGCTGATAACATTTGGCAACCCTGCAGTCAGAACCACTTTAGGCGATCCACCCTTACAGCCGAATACATAATATAATAAATATTATATTTTTCAGACAGGCAACTGTTTTCTCTAGGAGCTCTACACACCTGTATTAACCATATAATTTGATGGCATGTAATGTTATAAATTTAATTTAGACTTGATCATGTATGGTCATTTGCATACAGGTGCACATGAAGCTGGAACACAACTGGAAGGGACCATATAAAATCGCACAGGTCATGGACTCATGTGGGGAACAGGGACTGACCTACATGATTAAAAATCATTTTGATTTGAGAGGGGGCAGGTAGGACACTATAATAGGTGGCAACCTTACACATTGCCTGTGTCTCCTCTGTTACAAAACCAGACCAAGTCTAATCCTCAGGACTCACAGCCTGGGTCTCTTTCCCTGGAGTCAGGGGTTTCTGAAGGAGAGGTGTGTGTTCCTCTAAGGATCTTAGTATTTTGTCGGACCCATCATGTTCAATTAAAGGTGCACTTTGTAGTATTTTTGCAGTAAAATATCCAAAAACCACTTGACCAGTGTTATATATTTTGTTCAGTTGAGTACCTACAATATCCCAAATGTTTCCAAATATTTGTAAATTGTGAAAAAACTGCTATTTTAACCAAGGACCCAGGACGTCTGAGCATACCATCTGAGGGAGTTGCCTGTCAATTGCGTCATATCTGCGTTACCCTCGGTTTTCGGTTTTATTTCACAGAAACACTTTTACTCTTAGCATTGTGCAACAAGTGTCACAGCAGCTGCTGAGCGAATGCACAGTGTAAGGCCATGACATCATTTTCAACACACTCAAATGTATCTAATATGATAAAAAGTGCTGCGTTACCGTATAATCATAACTGGAAAAGCGGAAATAGCGCCGGCCCCCGACAACTGTGTCCCGTCCCATCATAATAAAAATCCCACTGGTCACAAGGCATGTATTGTTCATCTCTGACTGTCACGAATGTCATGTATTGCTTTCTTTTTTTTTAGGCAAACCCTGCATGAATGCTCGGCCACATCATCATCAGATCGGAAAAACAGCATTAAAGCACTTTAAGCTGGGCCTAATTTTGACTGACAGAGGGAAAAAAACAGCTCTGTTTTCAGCAAGCCATTTCAGTGCATGTGTCTTTAATGCTAATGAGATTTGCTCAGGCCCTTCTGACAACAGTGGAGGGGAAAGAATGGTGATGGGAGTCTCTGAGGACACATCTATGTAACTGTATCGATTTGAACCAGAGTCGGACCCGGAACAAGATGACAGCCCCAACGAAATTCGACAATTGAGGCTTGAACAGGATGTTTCTGAATGGTTGGTTAACCAAATGTCACTTTGCTCTCTCTTTGTACTGCCAGGGTAACGTTAGCGTAGTGAGATACGAATGCTATGTGTTTACTGATGTATACATCAGTTCATTGACAGATTGATGTTACAGCTAATGCAAATAGCTGTAGGCTATTTGCATTATTTATGCAAATAGGCTATTTGCATTCTATTATTTGCATTCTATTATTACTGTAGGCTATTTGCATACTATTATTTGGTAGGCTTGTCAGTGATGCGTAATGTTATCTATGCAGTGAAATAACTGTTACAACTGTTACAAATGTTTTTTTTGGGTTTTTTTACAGTAACAGACACCGTTATAAACCATCTACAAAAGTAAGCTTAGCATAGTGTTTCCAGGTTGACTTTATCCCCAGCGTATGTAACGGAGGCCAGCTAGTAGTAGTTGCTGTGCGAGTAAACTTCACTCCTCTGACCTCAAGAGGCGCTCTAGCGACTGATGCTAGGGGTTGCAGCCTTTAGCCTCCTTGTTAGAGCGTCCGACTCTCATGCCGGCGGACCTGGGTTCGAGTCCCAGTCCGAACAGAAGTGTTTACATTGGTGCCGTGACCCGGATGAGAGTGAGGTTTAGGGGGGTGAGTGTAACGGAGGCCAGCTAGTAGTAGTTGCTGTGCGAGTAAACCTCACTCCTCTGACCTCAAGAGGCACTCTAGCGACTGACGCTGGAGGTTGCAGCCTTTAGCCTTGTTAGAGCGTCCGACTCTCATGCCGGCGGACCCGGGTTTGAGTCCCGGTCCGAACAGAAGGGGTTATACGTACACAGTTTGTAATAACACAATAACCATAACGCGTTGTTCATTATGGTAAATGGACTGCTTTTATATAGCGCTTTCCAAAAGCGCTATATAAATATAATTTTTTAAAATTTAAATAGTGCTATATAATTATTTTAAAAAAATTGGCCATCCAAAGCGCTTTACATTTTGCCTCACATTCACCCATTCATACACCGACGGCGGTGTCAGCCATGTAAGGCGACATGCAGCTCATCAGGAGCATCTGGGGTTAGGTGTCTTGCTCACTGACACTTTTGAATGCTTTTTACAAGTTAGAAATGTGTTATTAGAGTAATTACAACATGGTGTGAACATATACCTTTCTATAAATCCTGAAGATTGATTTGTTTGTTCAGGTGTGTTTGATAAGAGTTGGAGCTAAACTGTGCTGGAAAAATAAACCCTAACATAGGGTGTCATTTATATTACCTATAAGTCGGTTATAGTCTTTAGCCAAAATGAAGAGGCCAGGTGAGGTTTGGGTGTTCATTTGTCTCTCATTAACTTTGGTAACAAGGAATGAAGTTCAAAGAAATAAAAAAAAGTTCCTTCAACTGCACCAGAAGACTTTATTCCTACCATCTTTTCAATTCTACTGAAGGCACAGGATTATGGGAAGACAGTCTGTTACATGATGCTAAGAATAGCTTACATATTAGTGGCGCAATGCAAAGACTCAAAAATCAACAGGGTACGGTTTTAAGACTGTGTTCAGTAAGATTTTAACACAAAACCTTCAATTAAAAAGAGCCCAGTGTGCCACTTTCAGTTAGACCAGATAATATAGCATTTTTGACCAGAAGGTGGCACTGTCTTCACAGATAAACACAGATCATGAGGCAATAACTACATTGTCCTTAATTCTCACCACCAGTTTTTGAATACTTATTCAATTATTTTCCACAATAACAAGCAACATTTCTGTGGTTATTTTATAAATTATGAAAGTGCATGCTAATACAAGAATAACGTAATAAAGAAATTTTGTTTGATTATGAAGACTGCATAGTCATTAATTACACTGTATATGACATCACTGTATCACTGATGTTGCTAGGTGACGATCTCACAATGACATCACTCCATCAGCTCTGATGGACAGAGGGACAGATGTGGAACATCAGATTCTGAGACAGACTAATAAAAAGACAGTAAATAAATGTAAGTTTTTTTTTTCATTGTATCTCTTATATTAGGTTGTTTATAAACATAATTCCTCACCTTCACTTTAGTTTTCAGTTTGGTTTTGAGATTTGATGCATTCTGATGAAAAGCCTGTTGAATCATAATTTGCATTCTTATAATCTGAATTAATTTCATTATATTCACTGTACATCATACAGTTGTGAATCACTGGGTGTTTTACTCACCACATCCACACAGCCGCTATTATGAGAAACTGAGGTAAAAACACCAGCAGAAGGACTGTAGAATGACTGAACGCTGTGCTGTCCACTGGATCTTCACAACACAAAGAAATGAATCATGAGAGAAACAATCACTGACACTAAAGCACATGTATCATCAGAGATGTGTTACCTTCTTCTGGACTTAGAGTGATGTAGGTTTCTAGGCATAGGACAAATTCAGAAAACGAGACAAAAATGATATGCACTTATGATATTACACAACTATAAATTATTAATTTAAGCTTTGAGCAGCATTTACCAGGGTTCAAGCATTTAAGGCTTTTATGTTGTTAGGGTTTGTTTTTTTGTTTGAAGGCACATTTTTCCTGTTAAAGCTTTTATACATTCTTAATCACATACACATCTTGTGGCAGATATATAATTAAATTATATAAATAAATTAAATAATTTTGACGTGCTTGCAAATGTTAAAAGCACACATTGGCGTACTGTCATTTTAAAAGTATGTGTTTGTTTTAAGGCACATGTAATCTTTAAACATGCTTACACACATCTTGTTGCAGATATAGATATTTGAAATAAATGAACAACGTGCTTATTCCAGGTTTCCCCTTTAAAACATATTTTTCAGGTCTTATGGTAATTGTAATGTAATACTATTGCAAAATCATACCTCAAATTAACAAAATTAAGGGGTAAACCTTGACAAAATGTGATTGGTTTAAAATGTAAGTTTTAATATGATTTAACAATATTATTTAGCAGGATGGTGCTATGGTGGTTTTATGGCAATTGTAGGGAAAATGTTATAGGCACATTTTCCATGCTAACTCCATTTAATGTGCTTACACACATACACATTTTGTTGCAGGCATGATTGATGTGTTTAGGCAAGGGCCCAGAGGTCTTTCCCACCCGAGTTTGACTGTGGTGGGACTTTTCTTTCCCAAATTAGGAGCGATTTTGTCAAGGGGGTAATCTAGCACTCGGAAAGCGTTCCCCCCATAGGGGCGGCCACTGCTGTTAGCATCCCATTGACTCCCATTCCTTTTTGAGTCAATTTGACAGTGAATAACTTTACATCTGAGGCGTTTAAAGACTCCATTTGTCCATTGTTTATTTATAAAGAAACACGACAATGCATAAAAGGCTCCATTACCTTGTATCTTACACTATCGCCCTGTAGGAGCTGTTTTTGTAAAAATAGGCTAACGATTGCGTCATAACCAACGTGACTCTGTCGCACAGTTGAGAAATTACCGTATAGACAGGAGACGCTCAGAAGCAATCTTTTACTGTCTATGAGACACTCGGGGGGACCTGGAGACATAAAGTCCGATAAAGTCAAGGGGGAGAAATAGGGAGAAGCCATAGCGAGCCAAAAGCAACGGGACAAAATATTTAAACAACGTGATTTAGATTTCACTTTCCACAACTACTAGAAGACCTATAGCTGTCAGACAGGTTGGTTACGTCACATCTACGTCGTCAAGCTCAGTCTGAGCCTGGGCAGTTCGCTCAGCCATCAGGAAGTGAGTGCTTGTAATTGACCTCATTTTCCGCCGTTGAAGTCAATGGGATAGCTCTGTCCATTTCTTTTACTGTCTATGTATTTTGTACCGGGGATGTGATGTCAGCGGCAGCCGCCATTTTGAATCACGCTTGCTAGTTTTTGAGTGAACAATCTAGAACTACTTAGCCAAAGTAGGTTTTTGACATAATTTTTAATAATTAATTTAAAAAACTTGATTGACAGTGCTCTTGAGAGTTAGCGAAAGTAGGTTTTTGACATCATTTTGAATAATTAATAAAAAAACTTGATTTATAGTGCTTCTTGAGACAAAGTTGTTCAGTATGAGATCTATCAAATTATATGCATATTGTGTGGATGTGTGAAACACCACGTGATTACAGAGCTGTAAAACTCGTTAGCACCAACTAGAGGCCGATGAGTCAAACATGCCCACTGAGTTTTGTTCCTATCGCCCTTCGTTAACCTTGGCTAATTGGTGCTCAAACGTCATTGGCCGATGGCAGCCATGTTTTTTGAGATACGCCAATGTCCTCATAAGCCCTATTCGGATGGTAATTGTTTCTCATGCTGATTGTCCATTAAAAAAAAAAAATTGCATGCCACCTCAGTGATAAAACTTGTGCATTTGGATGGTGATTTATTCACGGTGAAGGAGCGAGTTTTGTGATCCTGCGCATCTGGGAACGCTGCTCACGTGGTCAGTCAATTGACTGTGTGTCTGCTGTAAAAATGTCATATGCTTGAAATAACAAGAATAAAATCATATTTAATTTTAGGAAATTATTAATTATTCAAATCTGCATAAAAAAGGATTTTAAAAATGTGGAAATGAGTGGAAATAAGTTAATACAATACTGCAAATTTAACCTATAGAACGTTAATTACTGCCATAATAACGACTCATTTCAAATGTATACGTTTTGCTTTTTTCTCTGTCTCTTTTGAGCGTTGATGAAAGCTTATTCTTGTAAATACTTTCCAGCATTTCAGTAATAAAAGAGTAGGCTAGATATTTAAAATGCATCCAAATTACAGGGAAACGCAACCATACATTGCTCCTCTATGGTCAAAAAAGATAAACAGTTAATTTTGAAGTGATCTTTTCTTAAAAACTCTGGGATGTGGATTCAGACGGCAATTAAGTTGCCACACAACCTTGGTGTTTGTCAAAAAACAATAGGTAATTCGGCCGGGGATTTTTATGTGGGTGGTGGGAGAAAAACAGACATTCTGTATTCGGACAGCAATAAAATCACAGACTAGCCCCTGTAAATGATGAAAATACCCTACGGCCCCACGAGAAACAATTACCATCCATATAGGGCTATAAGCATTCAAGGCACTTAGGACCAAGACACTGTCAGGTGGTTATAAGGCCTCTTCATGTTCTTTTCATGATATAGCGCCACCTAGTGTTCAATCGTCGCTTTTCGTGACCTCAGATTATATATATGTGTACTGAGTTTGGTGACTATATCTAATTTACTTCTCGAGTGTCACTGATAATCCACTGAGGCGAGGTTTGGATGACCCCAAGTGCAGTTCCCTTTCAGTCGGTCACGTTCGACGTACGTCGGACTAGACCGATGAATTGGGATCACTTCTGGGAGCCCCTATCAGCTTCGAGATATAGAAAACGGGCCAATGAACATTGGCGTGCGTGCTTTGCATATCGCACCCCGCCCCGCTGCGCGGGTATAAAGTGGAAGTGATCACCACGCACTGTTGTCATTCACTTCGGAGCCGAACGGCGTTGATGAAGCATCTGACTGCCTTCTATCTAGCAAAAAAGAAGAGAGAGAGAGAAAGCGTGTGGCGGGGGAAATTGCTCGTGTTGGCCAGACGGCACAAGACAGCATGACCACGATCTCACTGCTGCTGTGAGAGCTGCTGTTTTCACAGCAAACTGAGAACTGAGCAAATTGCACTACACACACCACACACAGTTGGTTCGGTGGGCGTGTTCCTTTTCTGGTGAGAGCAGAAAACTGGCTGCACACAAAACCTTCAGAGGTTCCTGGGGCATATGGCATCCATAGCTGCGGTTACGCCGCTCGGATTGCTCCATATGAGACCGCTTCAATGCTGGCTACATGACCGAGTCACGAGAACAGGTGTCAAGGCATGCGATTGTCTCCACGGATGCCTCATCCACCGGCTAGGGTGCCACGTACAACGGGCTTGCAGTATTTAGGTCAGTGGACGGAGCCTCAACTGCAATGGCACATCAACTGCCTAGAGTTGTTAGCAGTTCGTCTTGCCCTGAGTCGCTTCAAGACGCCGCTCCAGGACAAGCACGTTCTGGTCCATATGGACAGCACTGCGGCCGTAGCGTACATCAACAAACAGGGTGGTCTATGCTCCCGTCGCATGTCACAACTCGCCCGCCAGCTCCTGTTATAGAGTCAGAAGTATCTGAGGTCACTTCGTGCCACTCACATTCCGGGCCTGCTCAATCGTGCGGCCAATGGGATCTCACGACAGCCAGTGCTTCCGGGAGAGTGGAGACTCCATTCCCAACTGGTCCAACTGATCTGGGACCGCTTTGGGGCCGCACAGGTAGACCTGTTTGTTGCCCTGGACACGACCCACTGCCAGTTGTTTTATTCCCTGTCCGAGGGGACCCTTGGCACGGATGCGCTGGCACACAGCTGGCCCCGGGGCCTACGCAAATATGCGTTTCCCGCAGTGAGCCTTCTTGCACAGACTCTGTGCAAGGTCAGGGAGGACGAGGAGCAGGTCCTGTTGGTGGTGCCGTACTGGCCCAACAGGACATGGTTCCCGGAACTAGTGCTCCTTGCGACAGCACCTCCTTGGCCCATTCCTCTGAGGAAGGACCTTCCCTCTGGCACCCGCATCCAGACCGTGCCGTGCTTTCCTTCCTACAAGATGGGTTGGAGAGAAGGCTGTCTCCCTCCACCCTCAAGGTCTATGTGGCCGCAATCGCTGCCCATCATGAACTAGTAGAAGGTAAGTATTGGGGTTCCTGAGGGACGCGAGGAGATTAAATCCCCCCCCCCTCCCAATGTACTCTTGGGACCTGTCTACGGTGCTCAGCGCACTTCAGAGACACTCTGCCGTCTCAGTGTGGTGACTGTCCCCCACCCAGCAGGGCCAGTGCCACCCCTGGGACTCCCGTATGTAGCACTGCCTACGGCCAGTACATACGTGTTATTCCACACGTTATCTCCTTCGGGGAGTGTGGCATCCGCAGTGGCCTCCAGGGACACGCTTTCCCAGCGTTATCCAATAGTCCACTGTTTGGGTCTTGTGGGATGGTAACCCTCATTCTCTGAAGGAGGGAACGGAGACGTACGTCCCTTCGCCACAGTCACTGTACCATCACTGCAGTTCGAGCCACGGGTTCAGCTCCTCAGTGAAAAACAACCGTGCGTGGCGATCGCTTCTGCTTTATACCCGCGCAGCGGGGCGGGGTGCGATATGCAAAGCACGCACGCCAATGTTCATTGGCCCGTTTTCTATATCTCGAAGCTGATAGAGGCTCCCAGAAGTGATCCCAACTCTTCGGCCTAGTCCGACGGACGTCTCCGTTCCCTCCTTCAGGGAACGAGGGTCACCATACGTAACCTATACATTTCTTTATTTAATCTTAACATAAATCGAAATCCAAAACATAAAACAAAGACTTGGCAAAAACAAACAAATGACTCGACTTAACTAAACTTGACTTGACCAACCTTGACTTGACATAAACAAACACTCACCAACACTGGGGTTATATATTCAATAACAGACAAGACAAACACTCACCAACACTGGGGTTATATATTCAATAACAGACAAGACTATAGCTGTGTCTCATTTCAGAAGGCTGTGTCCTCCAGAGGTCGCATTTGAAGGGTGCATACGTCATAAGGCCGTCTCATTTCAAAAAAGTGAGTAGGACACTTCAAATGCGACCTTCGAAAGCGTCCTTCTTTCACAGGATTTCGGAGTGTGCATAAGGTGTAGCCTTCGCGGCTGGAGATAACCCATAATTCTTTGCGTTGCCGTTAACAACCGTCATATATATTTTTGTTTATTATATGAAAAAACTGCACCACTGCCAGTTATACATGCGAGCATAGGTGTGGTGTTTAAAATGTAAGTTCAAGCTTGTTTTTATTTTTTAAGTTCTATTACCTCAAACAGATAGTTGTAGTTAAAAGGATTACAACGCTTTAGTGGTTTTTAAACGTTTAGAACAAGTACATTGCTGTCAAGACAAGAAACATTTCATAGTAATTTTCAAGTTATAAATAATTTTCATTCATATAAACTGGCGTGAGAGCGCAACGAGGCTGAATGTGTTGGCATAGCAACGTGATACTTCCTGCCTGTGTGTCCTACAAAGGACATCTCGTTTAATTCTGATTGAGGACACTTCGTATACTGCATCCTACACAGGACGTGTCCTCCGGAGGATGCAGCCTTCGAAATTTAACGAAATGAGACACAGCTTATGGCAAACATGAGGGCCTGGACAAGGGACACCTGTGAACAATGATCAAACAATAAACCAATGACACAACAGAACACAAGACAAGGGAGCACATGGCAGGATCACGTGACAAACCAGGAAGTGCATGACAAAACATAACAGTGAACAAGTGAACTCAAAACATAAACTTGACACATGAACCTACACTAAAACACCCTGTTATATGTCGAGTTATAGTCATTTTAGTAAAATAGATTTGGTTCGGATCAGGCCAAAAACCTGGGAGTAGTTCCTAAAAGTAAAAAAAGAAAAAAATGTTCTCAAAATTGGCGCCTGAAGGGCGAGCAAATCCGAGGCATTGCCTGTTGAGCCAAGGAATCCTAGCCTGACGTGGTCATACTCAATTCTAGTCAGAATATGAATCTGATACTGCTCCATTGGGCTGATTATGGGGCGTGTTTCAACCGAACCAGGAAAGACCCCAATTGGATAGACCTACAACCAATCAGAGCAACGGAGTGACGCATAACATTAGTCAAATGTCAACAGAACTCAACTGCAAATAGGAAAATAGAAAAAAATTAAAAGCTTTTTAGTTATAGCACCACCTATGGTCCGGTCTCTTTAAAAGTTTGAATGCTTCTTTAGATTATTATGCTGCACATGCTCACCTATTTTTAAGTTTTGAGTTTTTCTTCAGGATTCATAGGCTTTTGAGTATATTTTGCCAGACCCATTTTTTTAAATGACCCTGTTACACTGACCCAAAGTACTTTATTTGATAGCTATTGATCAGTAAGACCACCACCAACAGGTTTGAGAAGACTCACAGTTATCACATCACAATGTCACAACATGCAGCAAAAAAACAGCAACATAACGAGCATTGCAAATGAAAAGACAAAGGAAAGGAAATAACATGTCTCTTCAGAAGATAAATCATTAGACGAGAACAAACTAATAATATGCAGTAATCCAAAAATATTCAGAATGCACCTGCATTTGGACCTGTACCTGGGTTTGGTCTCTGAGACAGTCTGAGGATCCCATCAGGAATGGCAAACGCTAGGCCTTTAGCATTGAGTGCCTCACAGGTGTACGCCCCCTGGTCACCTTCCTTAACGTCACGGATGGTAATCGTTCCTTGCCCATTCTTACTGGTCATTTTGATTCTGTCAATAGAATAATGTTTAAATTGTGGCTACATTCAGTTCCATTTCATTGTGCTCTGCCCAGCTGTTTTTTTTAATGCTTCCTTAGGTATTACAAAAAATGTTTAATGTAATGTCAGTTATGTTTAATACTAACTAAATGAACAGAATCTATTAGCAGTCCTATTTTAAATGCTTGCTTGATTATAACTTATCTTAAAGCATTTTAATGTAGTTTTATAAAAAATAAAAAAAAGGTAACCCTTTAGTTTAGGGTCCAATTCTCACTATTAATAACTAGTTGCTTATTTGCATGTATATTATTAGGATTATTTGTACATTTAAAGCACATATTAATACCTTATTCTGCATGATAAAATTCTATATCCCTTTATCCTAGCCAATACCTAAACTTATCAAGTACCTTACTAACTATTAATTGGCAGCAATTATGAGTTTACTGAGGTAAAGGTTGTAGTTAATATCGATAATACCTAAACTAAAGTATAACAAAACAAAAAAAATGTATTCTGATGTTTTATTAATTTATTAATTATTTTATTAATTTATTAAAAACATTCTTGTTATGATAGACCAAATGCAAACACAAAATCTTTGCTTTTAAAAATATTCTGATTGAATAAACTTACTTGCCTTCAAATTCTCATATACAAAGAGAGCTACATCTTAATGATGTCTATTCATTATTAAGACAAATAATAAATGCAAAGGGGTCATTTGTATATCACTTTCAAATTTTGCTGCAATATTTTTCTGTTTAACACTGTGAAGCTGCTTTGAAACAACTGTCATTGTAAAAGCGCTATATATAAATAAAGTTGACTTGATTTGACTTAACTTTCATGAGATTCTATATTTTGCAAACAGTCAAAAAGCCAAAAGTCTGTTTTTTCAGTCACATAACTAAAACAGAGTGTGGCCTTCTGTTTTCATTTAGACGTGCTGAAGTAATTAACAGAGTTCAGCAAAGAGAGCTTTGGGAAATGAATAGAAATGTATGAAACCACAAATATTTGTCTTTGAGAGAATAAGGACTATGTGACATTAACATAGATTGTGACCTATTGATCATTTCAGAGATTAGCTATTTTTATTCAATCCTAAACATACCTGCTGTTTGCTGGTACGTGTCCCCAATTAAGACGCCATGTGATAATGGGAATGGGCACACCAATGGCAGAGCAAGTAAAGGTCACAGAGTCCCCCTGTTCTGCTGTGATGGACTCTTCTGGGGGTTTGGTCACAGTGGGAGGTGCTTTAGTCCAAAAAGAACGAACATATAAAGGTTCTGGTCATATAATTAGAATATCATCAAAAAGTTTATTTATTTCACTAATTCCAAAATTGAAACTTGTATATTATATTCATCCATTACAAATAGACTGATGAATGTTTATTTCTTTTAATTTTGATGATTATAACTGACAACTAAGGAAAATCCCAAATTCAGTATCTCAGAAAATTAGAATATTACTTAAGACCAATACAAAGAAAGGATTTTTAGAAATCTTGGCCAACTGAAAAGTATGAACATGAAATGTATTAGTATGTATAGCACGCAATACTTAGTTGGGGCTCCTTTGTCTGAATTATTGCAGCAATGCGGCGTGCCATGGAGTCGATCAGTCTGTGGCACTGCTCAGGTGTTATGAGAGCTCAGGTTGCTCGGATAGTGGCCTTCAGCTCTTCTGCATTGTTGGGTCTGGCTTGTCGCATCTTCCTCTTCACAATACCCCATAGATTTTCTATTGGGTTAAGATCAGGCGAGTACGCTGTACCTCTCAACTCTGGGACCCTGATTTCCAAAGGAAATGCTAAATTTACTTTCATCATAGAACATAATTTTGGACCACTCAGCAGTCCTTTTCTGTCTTTAGCCCAGGCGAGACGCTTCTGATGCTGTCTGTTGTTCAAGAGTGGCTTGACACAAGGAATGCGACAAGGAATGTGAAATGCATGTCTTGCATACATCTGTGTGTAGTGGTTTTTGAAGCACTGACTCCAGCTGCAGTCCACTTTTTGTGAATCTCCCCCACATTTTTGAATGGGTTTCCTTTCGAGGTTGCGCTTATGCCTATTGCTTGTACACTTTTTTCTACCACATCTATTTCTTCCCTTTGCCTCTCTATTAATGTGCTTGGACACAGAGCTTTATGAACAGCCAGCCTCTGTTGCAATGACCTTTTGTGTCTTGCCCTCCTTGTGCAAGGTGTCAATGGTCGTCTTTTGGACAACTGTCAATTCAGCAGTCTTCTCCATGATTGTGTAGCCTACAGAACTACTGGGAGGCCATTTAAAGGCCTTTGCAGGTCTATTGAGTTAATTAGTGCGGCACCAGGTGTAAGAATTGAAAATAATCAAAGATATTTGATATTTTAAATTGAACAAAGACATTTGCTGTGCTGTTTCCACCCCCTCTCTCTTATCAGCAGGGACATTTGGAATTCCAAAAGACAAAGAGATGTTGCGGGCCTGTAGGCCAAAATTGTGCCACACCTGTAGTAGAGTGGGGGAAGTTTGGTCTGATTGGTCAGTTTGAATGTCTCAGGGTTTCAGTCACATGGTCAAGGGATGGATAAAAGAAGAGTGCAACTGTTGCTCGGGGTCTTTTTCTCTGGCTGTCTCTTCTTGGGCCTTCTCTTTAGCTTTTCTCTTTGCTCTCTTCTTCTATTTGTCTTTCTCTCTCTCTCTCCTCTATTTTGTAACTATTAATTGTAAGTGTAACCATAACCAGATTTTGTCATTAAATTCTTTCAATTATAAATGATTTGCTAACTAGTTTTGATTTGGTATTGACTTTGAAGTGCTACCTATTGCAACACAATATAGTCACATTAAAGCAACGCTCTCCCACATATTTTGCTATTGTCACTGCGCTTATTTCCGTCGTTGGTATAAGTTGCAGTGGGTGGTTAAAGACAAGAAATATACAGTTTTCTACCATCTTGCTGATAACGTTTCTTAAGTCGTTTGACAACCCTGCTGTCAGAACCACTGTAGGCGATCCACCCTTACACAGATGTCATTTTCACAATATTCAAATTTTCTGAGATACTGAATATGGGATTTTCCTCAGTAAATAAATAAACATTTGAAATATATCAGCCTGTGTGTAATGAATGAATATAATATACAAGTTTCGCTTTTTGAATGGAATTAGTGAAATAAACCTTTTAATGATATTCTATTTATATGAACAGCAGCTGTAATCATTTAACAGTCCAATCAACTTCAATCCACACATATATAACTGTATTATATGAATAGTAAAATAGTAAAACAAACATATGGAAACAAGAAACCACATACACCCGCTGCACGTCTTTGATTCTAAATTAAAAGTTTAACTTTGCAGATTCATTCAGTGAGATTATCTAACCAGTCATAGGCACTGCTGACAGAAACAAAACCAAAGCCGCCTGTTAAAATAAGCTACAGGGCAAGATATATGGGAGATGAGACCTATGTGTTATTGAAAAGTGAGTGTGGCAGAACAAGCCGCTGAAAATTAATCTTTTTTTGCAGACCATAAATACAAAATTTTCATGGATTTGGAAGAAGCAATTGTGTAAGTCAAAGTGAAGATGATAGTGAAAGAAAAGTTAAGAAATAAGAGTTATGGTGTTTGGAATGTTATTACAACCCATGTTTACTTGTTAAAGAGTTGACATGTAATGCCTTACCACAGCCATATTCATCAGAGCGGTCGGCACAGTCCGGCTCGTCGTCGCACTGGTAACTGGCAGGAACGCATGTGCGGTCAGACAAGCACAGAAATTCCTCTGGGGCACATGTGTCCCCTGGACTTTTAGTGGCTGAAGAAACAAGAACAAATAATACATTATTAAAACGTCATAAAATGAGTGTGCCTCTAAAATTATTTTTTGTGCCTCTAGTAGTTCTTATTTTAGTGCCTCTAGTGGCAACAAACGGAACTGCAAAAATAATAATAGTTTTCAAACAGGTTTCCAAAACACTTCCCCCATCTGTGGACAGAAGCTCGGGTCTGACTTACGGCAGTTAATCTCATCTGAGTTGTCTTGGCAGTCATTATCCCCATCACAACGCCACAGTTTCAGAGCACAGCGGCCGTTCTGACACTTAAACTCATTGGGTTCACAAGATGAGGGAGTTCCTGTGAAATTACAAAACAAAGTTATATAATAAATGCAGTGAATAGACTGGTTATAAATAAGTGGTTTCATTTCTGTGATGAAAAAGGGTTTGTCCTACCACAATTGATTTCGTCACTGCCATCAGTGCAGTCCGTTTTGCCATCACATATGTAATCCCTTGAGATGCACTGTCCATTCTGGCACTTGGCCTGGTCTGCACGGCAGGGTCCCGGGCCAAGTGAGGGTCTGGTTTTGGAAGATGTAGGTGTAGTAAAATGTACACCTTTGAAAATAAAAAATAAAAACGCAATCAAAATAAAATGTTAATAACTTACAGAAAAGCATCTAAATTAAGCCATTATGGTTTCAGATGTGTAAATCATTGACTATACATTACAAAAAGTAGTTTTTGAGTTCATTCTCCCGAGTCGAGCTTGGCAAGTCTGAACTTGGTCACAGGACAAGCAGAAGTACAGCTGAAAGCAGCTGTCATCATGGCACAACTTCTTTTATACATGGCAAACACCCGCTTTATACATGCATCCAATTCACTGTAGACATACGAGTGGATTCAAAATGTTCAAGCGTCCAACTAGACGTGATAGATGCAAATTTGATGCTCAATTTGCGTTCGTTGTGAACACAACATGAGGTGAATTCTGTGAAAAACGCTTCAGGACATTGTGCCGCTGATAGTTTTTTGGGATACACCAATGTTGGCACCCTGAAAGACACTGCATGGCAATTTTCATTTAAATAACTGTTGGGTGCGGTTATTGACATTTTCATGTGTTTTTTCCCCGTTATAGCGTCACCAAGTGGCCATATCTCATTCTGTTCACAAGTTATAACCATTTTAGTAAAAGAGGCCCCAGTCACATCTAACATTGAGTCATTGAGTCATTTCCACCACAACACTATAATTTCCATATAAATTGTTTGTGAAAGATTTTTTGGGTAGTTTCTTTGGAAAATTAAGTGACATCGGAGCACATGTTGGACATGGGAATTTAAATTTTCATTAACAACAAATGAAAAAAAATCAAGCTAAATATTGCTTGAACAGTTAATATATTTGCACCACAGAGTATCAAGTATGATTGATATGGATTGTGAGTATATATTGTAACGACCACTTAGCTCACAGTAGCAATGACATAGGGGAGACCACACCGTTATTAAAGTTAAATCCAAAATAATTGATTTAAACAAGGATAAAGATAATGAATTTATGTTTTGAAATCGATTACTGTATTTAATCAGTAAAAGAGAAACAAAGGTAAACTAATCAAAAATGTAGTGCCAATCAGTAAAGTATCAAACAGGTGCAATACAAAAGAAAAGAGCAGAAAAGCAGGAGGATATGGCTGCCATCCGCCTAGATGCCAGAGCAAAAGCAGAGACGCCCAGAGCAGCAGCGTCGAGCAACTGGCAGGAGATCCTTTTCACCATAGTCGAGCCCATCCCCTATAATCAGATGGACCAAAAACGGACAGCTCCCCCTTCAGCCTGGGGGAAGAAACACAAACCACACATACTCTGGCCATGGTGGAACTAGCACCCTCAGCACGGCAAAGCCAGGCGTGACAATATGTGTAATAATTTTTATATTATAATATTTTGCAATACTTTTTGTACGCATCTACTTTTTTTCTACATTCACATTAATTAAAAAATAATTTAAAATATATATATTTTTTAAATACTTTAAAGGTTTCCATTACACATTTAAAATGTATCCACAATTTATGAGATCATGCTCTACTTTATATAAAAATTCTAGTTATTTATTTTCTAATAAGCTCTTACCCAAACCAATATTAACTTTCAGAGTGTGACAGGTTCAGCATTGGGTCCTAATAGGGCAGTTCATTTATCTTATTGACAAATGTATAATTATTGTACATTGTGGACAAACTGGTAAACCTAGCTACACAAATTATCTTAGACAATTCTTGAGTGGCTTAAGTTATTCTATTTTTAAATAACAGCTATATATTGAGATGTGGTGGAAATGACATTTGTTCATTGCAGGTCTGAAAAAATTTAAACTAATAACAATTTCTCTTGTAATCTAAGTTTGTCCTCTTACAGACCTTAAAACTAGACAAATTATTTAAAAATAATAATAAACAAATTAATAAAATTATGAGACTTATGTGACTTTAGAACTTTTTCTTTTTTTTTTACGGTAACTTTATATGGCAAAAAGGGCCCCTAGTTGAAGAAACGCCCTTATTCCACCAGAACATATACATCATATTTATATAATAGATTAAACTATGCAGATTTTTTTTTCCTTTTCTTAACTACTATATATAAGCCTTAACTAATGCAAAATACAGTGTATCACAGATCATTTCAGGTCATCTGTAATATAACTTCTTTTTACACTCTTTGAACACCAAGTGGGATTGTGAGCAAATGAAGCCTCAATAAATGAACCCTTTTGTGAAACATTTACCTGAAAAGCTTCAATTCAGTCATCTCGCCACCACTACAGCCTTGACTTGACTTGAACACACTCACCAACAGTGGGTTACAACAACATTTCAGACAAAAGACACATGGCAATCCTAAGGGCTATATACACATGGACTAATGACTGGACAAGGGACATCTGTGAACAATGGTCAAACAATGAACCAATGACATGACAACACATGAGGACATGGAAATCACATAACCATAGAAAACGGCTGACAAAACCAGGAAGTGCATGACAAAAAGTATGACTGTGAACAAAGCAAACAGTGACACAATCCCTGGTTTACTTCTGAGATTTCTAATTTGCTCCACAAGAGAAAGGTAGCCTTTGCAAAAGCAAGGAGATCGGATACTGAAGGTGATTGGATTGTTTTCAAAAACACGACGGTTTGATTCACTTCCCTTTACAGAAAAGCTAAAGCTTATTTGTTTTTTGTTTTTTATCCGAACCCACAGAGAATCTAAATGTCCCCCCAAAAAGGCTTTCTTTTTAAAATTAGCTGCAGATATCCTAGCTGAACCTCTATTTAGTCATTCACTTGTCACAAACAAAATTCCAGAGGTATGGAAGTCTGCGTATGTTTTACCACTTTTGAAAGGAGGTGACCCTACCTTGGCAGATAATTACAGTCTGATTTCCAAAATTTCAACTTTGGCCAAAGTACTGGAATCTTTGGTTGGTGAACAAGTAAAAGAGTATTTAAGAGATCTCATTTAAATTAAAACGCGAGAATAAGACACAATAATGGTCAAACCTGTAATGTGCAGCAGGATCAGGATCAGAGGTAAGAGTCTGGAGTTCATGTTCTTCACTTTCTGTAAATTCAGATTCAATGAAAGACTCAGAGCTGCTCTTCCTGAGGGAAACAAACTTAGGCACACTTGATCACAGAGTCAGAATCATGAACACAGTAACACACTTCAGAAAGTCATGCTTAAAAATACATTTTAATGTACTATTTAAGTGCAATTAAGATTATATTTACCTCCAGTACATGTTGCTGTTGTTCTCTGGTTTTAGTTTCTACTGTCTGTTTTAGAAGCTGTGCAGACTATGATCTTATTTCCTTCCCTTTTCTAACACACTCATATAGCACATATCAGCGTTCCCCAAAGAAAGGATTTTGTGTATTGAAGTCCTAGACACCTCAGGCCTTTTGGGCTGCAGCATACAAGTCATCCAAACAACCCCCTGCTTTCGACCTCTGACCCATACACACACACATACACAGAGAAACTGCTCTGAGAACACACAGATCACCAATATATGGACTTTTAGATTAAATTACCTCTCCAATGTACCAAATATATGTATTTTTATTGATGTAATGTCTTTATATGATGTATTTGAACTTGCTAGGATTTTTACTGCCTGTAAATCAAATTCTGTAGGCTAGTAATGGTAAATTCTGTATCTCTTCCTTCTTGAATGTCAATACTATCATGCATGGTATCGTTATAATCGCAAACAACCAGCGGTCCAGAATGTTGTGTTCAAAAATTTTAGCAAAAATCATCAATATAAAACTATACACTTTCCAGGAAAAGAAAGAAAAATGGGCTCCTAATACATCACCCATTTTTTGTTTGAGTCACGAGGAAGTGGGGGCTTTCAATAGAGCAAAAGAAGTCTTGTGACCTGATTGAATCATCTCTGCCTATCTCATCTATAAAACCTAGACCCACAATGACTCTTTGCGAGCGCATTCCGCCAAAGAGAGACCCGCGCGCTTACGTGGCGCGCACATTTTCGCCAACTTGAGAGATGGGATGAGCACGAGAGCGCGCATTCCGCCAAAGAGAGACGGGCAAACCTGCCCGAGAGGCAAGACCAACTTTGCGCAGAAACTCCCAACTCCATCCGAGCTTCACTGCCCTAAAGAGACTGAGAAACTGCAACAGACCACTCAAAGCAAGTATCCTATTTCGCAATCAAACTGCATTTAAAGGTTGTCTTGACCATTCCTGTTTACGGGAATAGTATGAATTAATTTGGGGCCTCTTTGAAAGAACTGCGTGATAAAAGTTGTCTCCATCTCTCTCTCCCTCTCACCCTCAATGTTTCTCTCTCTCCCTCAATCTCTCTCTCTCTCTCTCACCCTCACTCTCTCATTCTTTGTTACTTTTGTTTTATTTGTTAAGTTTAGATTTTTCCCTGTATGTTGTTTTATTACCCACATGTTTTTGCATATTTTACCCTATGTGAAATCGTAGATTTCTCATCTATAACCACCCACTGCAACTTATACCAACGATGGAAATAAGCGTTGTTTAAGTACAATAGTGAAATATGTTGAAGAGCGTCGCTATAATGTGACTATATTGTATTGCAGTAGGTAACACTTCAAACTTAATACCATATAAAAACTAGTTAGCAAATAATTTGAAGAATTTAATGACAAAATCTGGTTATGGTTACACTTAAAGTAGTTACAAAATAGATGTATGAGATGATAAAAACTTATACCATTAATCATACCCAGCATGAATTGTACCTGAGGGATAGAAAGTGTGTGTGTGTGCGTGTGCGTGAGTGAGTGAGTGAGTGAGTGAGTGGAGTGAAGGGCCGGCCCTGACCAATTTGCTGCCCTAGGCAAGATTTTACTTGGTGCCCCTTGTATCAAGGTTTTTATATGTTGGTTGTGTTTTTATATTTTTAAAATAAAAATAAACACACACACACACACACACACACACACACACACACACACACACACACACACACACACACACACACACACACACACACACACACATCTGGTTCACTATCTTTGTGGGGACTCTCCATAGACATAATGGTTTTTATACTGTACAAACCGTATTTTCTATCCCCCTGCACTGCCCCTAAACCTAAAACCTAAAACCTACCCATCACAGGAAACATTCTGAATTTTACTTTCTCAAAAAAACTAATTCTGTATGATTTATAAGCATTTTGAAAAGTGGGGACTGGCTCACTTTGAAAAGTGACTACTATCAGCTATTACTATCCTTATGGGGACATTTGGTCACCACAATGTAATATAAACAAGGACACACACACACACACACACACACACACACACACACACACACACACACACACACACATACCAAAATGTGTGTATATGTATATCCTCCACTAAACTATGCATGCTCATGTTTTCACCATGAATTAAACTTTTTAAGAAATTTTTATATTTAGTGTGCATTTTATTTTTATTTTTTAGCTATTTTAGATAAACCTGTATATAAATAGCATTACTAATTTCAGAAAATAAATTTTACAAACGCCATATATCCCCTTACAATTGCACAACTAAGTAAAAACATTAAGCTATTAAAAAAAAATTTGATATGTTTATAAACAATTGTATGATTTTTTACAGATTCTGATCACCCAGAACAGTTGCTTACATTAAGTTTAAGATAAAAATAACTGGAATTAATTAGCAAACATTCATATTTAGATAATGCGTTTAGATAAACTGTTCATTCATTTCATCACTTTACCTCTGTCTTTATCCCCTTATTCCTTATCTTTCCTGTTTCAGAGGGCTTCGGTCTTTTTGACACATTGGCCACCCGTCATAAATAATTAGGCAACTTTCCAACTTTCACTGGCGCGAGCGAACAAGCACATTCCTGTCTGTTAGATGCGCGAGAGGCGACGCAACAACAAATTCCCAACGTTAAACTGAGCGCGCGTTCAATATCGGACACACTAAAGCACTCACTGGGCAGGAGGAGGTTGATGCGGAGCTCTGGGAAGAGTCTGGGGATTTGTTTAAGGTTTTTTTTTTTGGTAATATTTCGAATTAATGTTGATAAAAAGTAGCAGTAATTAAACCGGAAAAATCACTCATTTTGGCGCCCCTATGGACGAGTGGTGCCCCTAGCATTTGCCTATTCCGCCTATGCCACGGGTCGGCCCTGATGGAGTGAGTGAGTGAGAGAGAGAAGGAGCCAGAGAGAAGGAGCCAGAGAGCAGGCCCAAATAAGAGAGCCAGAGAATAAAAGAGCAAGAGCATACGTTAAAATCTTATTTTATCTATTCCTTGACCATGTGACTGAAACCCTAATGTAAGTCACTCAAACTGACCACTCAGACCAAACTTCCCCCACTGTAACAGGTGTGACACATTTGGCCTACAGAATCTCTTTGCATTGCCAAATTTGCTATGATCTCATTGATAAGAGAGATAGAAAGGGTTGAAAACAGTGAGAAGTGAGAAGGCATGATTCCTGAGGCTGTTAAAGAGCTCAGGTGGGCTACTGACTTGGCGCTGAGAGAAACCAACCTGCCCGTGCAGTAGGCAGGTCCATGGCGGGAATGATGTCAGTAGTGTGGCACCTTTTAACATGTTTCCTAAAGGTTTGTGAGGAGTATAAAGAGATCTCTGTCCAACTTGGTAGAGCTGTGGTGCGCCTGGACAGAGTTCACATTTAAATCTGGTGTAAGTCCTTTGAGTGCTCAGTGCTAGCTCACTGGCCCTCATTTATCAATCTTGCGTAGAAACGGGTGTATATATTGGCATAAGATTATGCTTACACTCCTCTCTTACCGCCTGATTTATGAAGCTGTGCGCACCTCTGCAATCCAGGTGTACGCAATACTTGCCCTTGATAAATGCAGCGGCTGAAAACGATCTTCATTAGAATAACACGCCCCTATATATTCAAGTCTCCGCCTCCCCCACGCCCTCATTTACGCCATGGACACACGGAAGACGGCAAAGACGGCGAAATTTCTCCGACGTGCGATGCGCAGCTGCCGGGCCCAACCCTGAAACATCAGGTAAAGCGCACAGGCTCGCAACTGGAGGAACACATGCCTACAAATCAAATGCTTTGGTAAAGTCACACAAATTAAACACTGAAGTCTATGTTGCACAAAAATAAACACTGAAGAAGGGCTGGGCGATATGACGAAATATATCGTCTGGACGATAGAAAATGTCTATCGTTTTATATTAGGCTCTATCGCTTACGCCACGATAAGGCGTTTACGGCAGAATTTTACGTCAAGATGCACCTCACGCCAGGGCATGCCCATGCACGCTGCATAAACAAACATGGAGGAAGACGATAGTAGACGCGGTTTAGACCAGGGTAATTCTCAGAGTAATTATGCCAGAGTGGTGGCATAAGCGCTCAAAACAAACTTCAGACACAGACGCTGCAACAGGCTTTTACGCGTGGCACATCATATAGCCATATATTGAAATATTTTAATGGCAGGTGTAGGGATGGCGAAAACTAAACATTTTCTTGACCGACCACCGAGCCTCATTAGCCGGTTGAAACCGGTTAACCGATTAGTTTAAAATATGCTGCGCTATTTGAAATAACAGCCGCAAGCCGCGCTCTCTCTCTCTCTCTCTCTCTCTCTCTCTCTCTCTCTCTCTCTCTCTCTCTCTCTCTCTCTCTCTCTCTCTCTCTCTCTCTCTCTCTCTCTCTCTCTCTCTCTCTCTCACACACACACACACACACTGTCCTAGCGCTCCCTTCCACTCACGTCACTTTTTTAATATCCCCCACAGCGCGAAACACGAGTCCCGCAAACACGCCGCCGAGGAGCTTGTTTGTAATCTGAGGACAATGGCTCCTTAGTTTCGAAATGGTTTGGGTACAAGGTGATCGCGTTGAAAATAAAGCCATTTGTCTAGTGTAAGAAGCTCATTTGAAACATTGCCGCGGCTCATTAACCCATCATAGTCTGCACAGCTTCTAAAACAGACAGTAGAAACTAAAACCAGAGAACAACAGCAACATGTACTGGAGGGTTAATAAAATTTTAAAAATCCCAGCTTCATCAGAATGATATGAAACTTGGTGACTTTTTAGCATTAGGTATGTAAACACACAAAAAAATTGGGGTCATGATTCGAGCATGCTAATTGGTCATTAAAAAAAAAGTAACGTTCATTGTCTTCGGTCATAAATGACCGACCATAGGAAATGAATGGGAAATCGGCAAAAATACAAAAATTCTCTGAATATTTGTGTGTACAATCTACAAATCGGCCACAATGCTGAAAAAAAGTACACAGCAGTAAAGGGGTGACACTCTAAAACATCAAGAGTGTGATACTGACACATCCACTCACACACACGCACACACACGCACACTTATACACACACACACCTATGAAAAATGTAATCTATGAACCACATTTAGAATTTTTAAAAATCACAGCTTCATCTGAAAATTATAAAACTTGGTTACTTTTCTAGCATTAGGTATGTAAACACACACAAAAAAAATTAGGGCATTATTCGGGCATGCTAAGTGGTCATAAAAAAAATGACTTCCACTTGTGCTCTTCGGTCAAAAAGGACCCCCATAGGAAATGAATGGGAAATCTGCAAAAACACAAATATTTGCAGGATATTTGTGTGTATAATCTACAAATCGGCCACAATGCTGAAAAAAAGTACACAGCAGTATAGGGATGACACTCTAAAACATCAGGAGTGTGATATTGACACATCCACTCACATACACACGCACACTTATACACACACACACCCATGAAAAACTGAACCTATGAACCACATTTTGAATTATTAAAAATCACATCTTCATCAGAATGACATGAAACTTGGTGACTTTTCTAACATTAGGTATGTAAACACACACAAAAATTGAGGGCATGATTCGAGCATGCTAAGTGGTTTTAAAAAAAAATACTCCCACTTGCCATAGGAAATGAATGGGAAATCTGCAAAAACACAAATTCACAGAAAAAAAATCACCATTTCTAAAAAAAAAGTAATAATATAAAAATAGTATTTGATTATTTTTATATATTTATTCAAATCCAGCTAAAAAAAAAATATTAAATGTGTTGAAAAGTGAACTTGGGAATTCACAAGCCACTCCATAGAGACCTCTAGTGGATTACACCCATGGTTGCATAATTTCTTAAATAATTCCAAAAGAGGGCGCTAATCTGCCTTCAGTTATTTTATTTTTTTTGAAGGCCTAGTCTCTATTTTAACCTAAAATACTGCAATTAAAAAAAAAAAAAAAAAATGTTTTTAAAAAATATATATTTTATAATTTTAAATGGCAAAAATAGACAATAATTATTGCATAAATATTAAAAAATACCATCAAATCATCTCAAAATACAAAATTAAAAAGAAAAAATATTATTGAAGAAAAATAAATTGCATTGGTTTTACTGGGGTGGAGGAAGTTTAATTTTTAGGTGTCTGGTCACTTATGACCGGGAAGACAACCAATGTAACCCGTAAATGAGGAGCACCAGAGAAAATGACAGCTCCGAAGAGACGCCGCTTTAGTTCGAGGTAGTGCTAACAATAATAAAGAAAGACGATCAACACCTTATGTGTTACCACTGAAATGTAGATGTAATATATTTCCAAAAGTAAGCCCATTTTAGGCGAAATGCACGCTTCATACTGTCGCCTGCCCTGGTTCTAACCTCGAGTGTTTTAGCCTGTTTACTTTTTGCAGTGTTTTAACCTTGTGAGCGCGCAAACCCAAAAGCTGTGACCTCGCGTCAAATGTTTTTATTGGTTTATTAAGTACAAACAGGCGAGTTATGAAAAATTGAGTGCGAGGGATATGTTCACTTAACACAAAAAGATTTTGGAATGAGATGGCTAACTGTAGTAGCATTTAGTCCACTGTCTATAATAGCCTAATTTAGAGATCACTTTTATTTATTTTTAAACCGACAACTTTGATTGGTTAACGTTGGTAGGGACCTAACATCCCTAGGCAGGTGTTAACTTTACCAACAGTCTTGCTTGGAAAAAAAAATTCTAAATAAAATTAAAATGTAGTCCATACTACCTTTATTTGTTTTGTATATCATTTCAAACTGCATTTCCACATTGCAATTTTGTATAGACTATTCATAAACTGAATTAACAGAAAAATTGCTATATCGTTATGTATATCGTTATCGGGATATCAAATGAGCTATATCCCAATATGAAATTTTGGCCATATCGCCCTGCCCTACACTGAAGTTTATAATTACTATGTAGTTGTGGTTTTTTACAGTGGGTCATAGTATAGCATATCTTTGTCAGTGCGTTTTGTGGTGTTAGGAATTGTTTTTCTACGCATTTTCGCACTAACTCAAAGCGTGCGTACACCATCTCCTGAGCTGGCGAAGGATTTGAGCGTGCCGTACGCCAACGTCCATATTGATAAATCTCAAAGTCACCGTGGTTTTGTGTGTACGCAAGGTGTACGCTGGAAATTTGGTGTACGCACTTTTGATAAATGGGGGCCATTATGATTGTTCATTCAAGCTGGATAACATCGCCGTTTTCACCAGAGCTGCTGTACAGCTGAATCAGATTCTGTTGCATTATTTTCCTGTAAAAACTGTGAAGCTGCTTTGAAACAATTGAACTCTATAGCGCTATAAATAAAGGACTAAACATTTCTTCACAGCGTAGTGAAGCAGGCACTTCAGCATGACAAAGGGGGTATTGGCGTTCCCAAAGCATAAACATGAAAGCGCTGGGTTCCCTCGAAAAGGGAACGTCTATATAATGAATCTAACCTTGGTTCCCTGAGCGGGAACTCAACCCTGAATCTCGTTGTCATGTTTCAGTCATGCCTGTGCATCTCCTTCAGACAATAAGTTGACGTCTAAGGCAGGCACCCTTTTACTCTCGGGGTCTCCATGTGACATCATAGGGCTGTCATCTGACAGTCTTTCTTTCTGAAGATGGATGAGGAGGTCGTGGATGGCGAAGATTGAAGCTGGAGCACACACCTCGGTGATGGAACTGATGACTGGAAGGGGACTTGGAAATGGAGACGAACTGCAGACATGACGCACCAGGAAGAAGGTATGAGAGGGTATGCATCGACGTCACCGCCGGAAAACGCCCCTCAGCTGGGGCTGAGTGGCAGAAGAGCTGCTGCGTAACTACAGTTAATAAAGGAAAATGCGAGTTGAGCAAGCGATTATCAGTTTAAACTAAAGGTTGGGCTCGATATAGTGGTCCTTAAAGCATGATCCATGGATAATGACATGCAGCCTGGAATCGTGTTTTCCTGACATTTTTATGAGCCTGCTTTCGACTGATTTATAACTGTCATTCATCAAATTTTTGGAGTGAATCCTGCTTATGTGGATGGGTCAGTGTATTGAAGCATGTATGTGGACGCTTGTCACGAATGGAAAACAAAAGTTGTATTCAAATTCTGAATATATTGTAGACCTATTTATTGAGACAAAGGCAATTCCATACACTTACAGAGACGCGTGTTAACTGAACTCAGCACCTGGACAAACACTCGAGCGGTGAGTGGATTTCAAGTTCAACACCTGTGATTGGCCAACTGCGTTGTAGATATCTACAAACATGTCTGTGATTGGCTACATAACTCACCGAGGCAAAAACACGTTTTAAATGTAATCATTTGACGAGTGCAAATACAGATACACGGGCGGCAATGGCTCAGTGGTTCTTGTAGGTTGTCTACAAACCGAAAGGTTGGTGGTTCGATCCCTGGTTCCACCTGACCAAGTGTCGAGGTGTCCTTAAGCAAGACACCTAACCCCAGCTGCTCCCGATGAGCTGGATGGTGCCTTACATGGCTGACATCACCGTCGGTGTATGAATGGGTGAATGTGAGGCAAAAATGTAAAGCGCTTTGGATGGCCATAGGGTCTGTTAAAAGCGCTATATAAAAGCAGTCCATCTACCATACACACTGGATCATTTATCAGCTCCTTTTCACTAATAATATGCTATTATTATGAATTCTTACGGAGGATTGCAGATCCTAGACAAGCAGTTATGGTCAGTTTCCCTCTAAAAGAAGAAGCAGCAGCATGTTGGCTGTGGTTTGAGTGAGATGATGACACGCTATTATCAAGTCCGTCTCAAGTCCGGAACAGCGATATCTATGGGATCTGTGGACAAGCCTCCCCTACCCCCCCTCTGGCGCTTGGCCTGGTTTTGTGTGTTTTCGCTGCATTTACGCTATAAACCAATGCTGCCTCTCTGTCTTTTTGCCACTCAGTAGGGCGTAATCGCAGGTGCTCCAGCTGACGGTGACGTCATGTTCATTCCCCCCATTCCCTCATTAAGACATAGTGTGAACATCCATTTCTGGCAATCCTGAAGATTGCTTAGTTTGTTCAGGTGTGTTTGATAAGAGTTGGAGCTAAACTGGGCAGGAAACTGAAACCCTCCCATAGGACATTTTGACACTGCTAATTTCATGCCTCTTATTTAAAATAAACTTTTGAAAAAAGAAGTCAGTTATTGTCTTTGGCCAAAATAAAGCTCAGAAGAGGCCAGCATGTTTGGGTGTTCATTTGCCTCCCATTAACTATGGTAACCAGGAATGAAGTTAAGAGAAATGAAAAAGTTCCTTCAACTCCACAAGAAGACTTTATTTCCACCATCTTTTGAACTCTACTGAAGGCACAGGATTATGGGAAGACAGTCTGTTACATAATGCAAAGTATAGCTTACATATTAGTGGCACAATCCAAAGACTCATTGATTTTAGGATAAATTGATTTTAGGAGAGCACTCCATTAGCTCTGATGGCCAGAGGGACAGATGTGGAACATCAGATTCTGAGACAGACTAATAAAAAGACATTAAATACTTTTTTTTTTCATTGAATCGTTTAAAGTAGATTCTCTATAAACACAATTCCTCATCTTTACTTTAGTTTTCAGTTTGGTTTTGAGATTAGATGCATTCTGATGAAAAACCTGTTGAATCACAATTTACATTCTTATAATCTGAATACATTTCCATTGTCTATGCAGTAACACTTTATAATAACACACACTATGAAGCATTAATTAAGCATTAGTAAATAGTTAATTAATCCTTTATAAAGCTTTAATATACATTAATAAATGACTTATAAATGCAGCTGTAAATGCTTTTTATTCATAAGCATATCTATAATGTTTTTACTAACTGTATTTTCATACCATATTAATGATAAATTGATCATTTCTAAAGCAAGTATTACATTATTTACAAACCAGTTATTTAGGATTCATCAGTGGTTAATAAGATAATTTAGAAAGTGTAAGCAAATGTTTAATGAACTAAATTGGAATGTACATTTATGCATATTATTTAGACATATAGTAATAGTTACTCAGTGTGGTAATTAATGCTTTATTATCACATTTCTGCTGTAATTCATGATTAATGCAGGTAGGTATAAAACATTTAGTAGATGTCAGTTTACTATTTTTGTGAGCTCATCTAAAGTGAGGACTATTTATGCCCCATAAAGCTTTTACAAAAGAGATTTAAAGGCTCAGTTTTCTTCAAAAACAGAAGAAGGAAACAAACAAAACACTGTACATGTGATATAACATGAAAAATACAGCTCTGCAATATAATATAAAAATAAATCATGAGCTAAACAAGCAACAAAATAAAAAAACAAGTGAATACAAATATAAAAAGAAAAGAAAAAAATGAATATACATCAACAAAATAAGCAACAAAGAATTTCACAAAAATTCACTGACAACTACTAAATGTTTTATACCTAAGTGAATTAATCATGAATTACAGCAGGATATGTGTTAATCATTTAGAAATGATAAATTGATCCTTAACAAAGTATGAAAATACAATTATTAAAGACATTATAGATTTGCTTATGAATCAAGAACAAAGCATTTAGAGATGCATTTATAAACTGTTTATTGTGGCAAGGGGGGCGTGGTTCAGCGAGGTCTGCAGCGGGAGAGAGAGCCGCGGGACGAGCGGTAAGTGAATGGGTTGGACGCAGATTGATAACACCTGTATCTCGTTTCAGTAATGGGCGTGGGGAGAATAAAAAACGCCCGGGGAAACGGAAGCAGACGAGAGAGAGACGGACTGCTGACGCAACCCCTGACACTGGGGAACCGAGTGCCCGGATACCGGAAGTATCGCAACCCGGAAGTGAAACCTGAGTTTATGAGAAAGATACACACTGGAGTGTGAACATTTTGTTTTGAGTAGAAAGATTAATAAAAGTCGTCAGCAGTCCTCCCGACCCCCGTGTCCTCTTCCTTCCTTATCTTAAGAACTTATTACAGTGTTGCCGAAACCCGGGAAAGAAGTGGGACCGCGCCGCCGCCATGCAAAATCCGTCCTCCACCCCACTTGCGGACATCATCTCATCCCTCGCGGTCCTACACCGCGAGCAACATCAAGCCCTGCTGGACCTTCGGACCGACCAAGAAAGGCGGTTCCAGGCCATTGTCCAAGGCCAGCAGGAGGACCGCGAGAGGTTCCGGAGCTGGCTCGACCAGGAGGCTCGCACCGAGGCTACCGGTGGCGAACCTCCTGGTCTACGACGATCTGAAGAGGGCCATTATCCAGCGTGTCGGTCAGTCACCTGAGCAACATCGACAGCGCTTCCGGGCCTTGGACTGGACCGACGCCGGCCGGCCCTTTGCAATGGCCCAGCAGCTCCGGGACTCCTGCCGCAAGTGGCTCTTGGCCGGAGGAAGCGACGTGGACCAAGTGATCGATCTGGTGGTGCTGGAGCAGTTCATCACTCGGCTCCCCAAGAAGACTGCCGAGTGGGTCCAGTGCCACTGGCCCACGTCGCTGGAAATGGCCATCGATCTGGCGGAGGACCACATGGTGGCGTGCCCGGGGGTCGGCGAACCCCCACTAACCTCTCTCTCCTGTCCCTCTCCCTAGGTCCCGCCCGCCCAGTTCGGGAGTTCGAGGGCTCCGCCCAGGGGGCGGGGCTTATGGGGTCAGGGGGGGATAGTGCTTCCATTCTCCAACCCATTCCCCGCCACTGGAGCGGCGGGTAGGCATGGGCTGGCCCGCTGGCGTTGCGGGCTCCCGGACCATTTCGTGGACAGGTGTCCAGTGATGGAGATTGGGACAATGATCCGGGTCCCGGACGTCCCTCAGGCCATCCCCGATCAAGCTGGAGAGTACCAAATACCTGTGAGTATCAAGGGGGGTACATATCAGGCCTTGGTGGATTCAGGATGTAACCAAACCTCTATCCATCAAAGCCTGATGCAGCCGGGGGCATTGGATACAAGCCGCGTGGTTAAGGTGCGGTGTGTGCACGGGGATGTGGTGGAATACCCGGTTGTCCCAATTACCATTCAGTTCAGGGGGAAAAAGCATAGTGTAGAGGTGGCGGTTAGTCCTCGCCTCTGGTATCCGGTAATCTTGGGGACGAATTGGCCCGCATTTACGGTTTTATTGGGGTCATTATGTGCGGATGCTGCTTGGAGAAAAAAGGCTCGGGTAGCGATGGCGCGAGTGCAGCTTGGGGAGGCTGAGACGGGACCGCGGGAGGCGGCTCCAGAGGAACCGAGCACGATCGAGAGACTGATTCTCTCGGACCGCAATGACTTTCCTCTGGAGCAGTCTCAGGATGAGACCCTAAAACATGACTTTCGACAGGTCCGTTCCATCGACGGCCAGTCTCTCCAACCTGCCCTGCCCTGCCCCTCACCTACCCATATTTTGCCATCCTAAAAGATTGGTTGTATCGAGTGACCCAAGACACTCAGACCAAAATGGATACAACCCAATTGTTAGTTCCCAAGAGCCGCCGGGAAATGCTTTCCGCCGGGAAAGGCCATTACAGCGATCAGCGCGTGGGCATCGTTTTGCCTTAGTCATAGTGGACTACGCAACACGATATCCAGAGGCAATGCCATTTCCGCAAAAATTGTTGCAGACGCCCTGTTTCGACTTGTCTCCCGGGTGGGGGTTCTGAAGGAAATCCTCACTGACCAAGGCACGGCGTTTATGTCACGTACACTACACGAACTATACGGGTTACTGGGCATTAAATCGATTCGAACGAGCGTCTATCACCCACAAACGGACGGCTTGGTCGAACGATTTAATAGCACTCTTAAAACCATGATCCGTAAGTTCGTTCAGGAAGACGCCAAAAATTGGGACCGGTGGTTAGAGCCCCTGTTATTCGCCGTGCGAGAGGTCCCGCAAGCCTCCACGGGGTTTTCCCCCTTTGACCTGCTGTACGGACGCCAGCCACGGGGAGTGCTGGATGTCCTGCGGGAAGCTTGGGAGGAGGGGCCATCTTCGGCCAAAAACGAAATTCAGTATGTGCTGGACTTGCGAACAAAACTCCACACATTGGGGCGGCTATCTAGAGAGAGTTTGTTGCAAGCCCAGGACCGCCAGAGCCGGCTGTATAACAGGGGAACTAAACTGCGCAAATTCACGCCGGGAGAGAAGGTACTTGTATTGCTCCCCACGTCGAGCTCAAAATTGATGGCTAAGTGGCAGGGACCGTTTGAGGTCGCACGACAAGTCGGGGATCTCGATTATGAAGTTATACGGTCCGATAGGAGCGGGGCGCGTCAGATTTACCACCTCAACCTCCTTAAAAAATGGAATGAGGTCGAATCAGTGATGTTGGCAACGGTGATTGGGGGGGGGGATGATCTCGGGCCAGAGGCGAACATCAAACCCCAATCTCTCGCACTGGCCCCTGGGGGAAATCACCTCTCGCCGTCCCAACTCGCTGATTTGTCAAAATTACAGGCTGAGTTTGCCATCGTGTTCTCGCCCCTACCGGCCCGTAATAATCTTATTCAGCACCATATCGAGACCGAGCCGGGCGTGGTAGTTCGCAGCCGGCCGTATCGCTTGCCTGAGCACAAAAAAAGGTGGTTCAGGATTAATTGGGTGCAATGCTCGACATGGGGGTAATAGAAGAATCCAGCAGTGACTGGGCGAGCCCGATAGTTTTAGTCCCGAAAACCGACGGCTCTGTCCAGTTCTGCATGGATTATCGCAAGGTGAATGCTGTGTCGAAATTCGACGCGTATCCAATGCCGCGGGTTGACGAGTTGCTTGATTGGCTGGGCACGGCTCGCTTTTACTCGACATTGGACTTAACGAAGGGCTAATGGCAGATCCCCTTGTCTCCATTATCCAAAGAAAAGACAGCTTTTACCACGCCGTTCGGATTACACCAATTTGTTACCCTTCCTTTCGGTTTGTTCGGGGCTCCCGCTACCTTTCAGCGTCTCATGGACAGGATTCTGCGTCCCCATGTGACATATGCTGCTGCCTACCTGGACGACATTGTGATATACAGTAACGATTGGCAGCGGCATATGCAGCATGTAAGGGCGGTCCTGAGGTCGCTGAGGGGAGCGGGGCTCACGGCCAACCCGAAGAAGTGTGCAATTGGGCCGGTGGAAGTAAAGTATCTGGGCCTCCACTTGGGTCATGGACAACTTGCCCACGACCCAAGACCAAAAAGGAGGTTAGGCAGTTCTTGGGGCTAGCGGGATATTATCGACAGTTTATACCTAATTATTCGGACCTCACTAGCCCTCTGACTGACCTAACTAGAAAGGGGGTACCAGATACGATCCAGTAGACGGAGCCGTGCCAGCACGCCTTCACCCAGGTTAAGGCTGCTCTCTGTGGCGGGCCGCTATTACACTCCCCTGACTTCTCTCTCCCTTTTCTGTTGCACACTGACGCGTCGGACAGGGGGCTGGGCGCAGTCCTATCCCAGGAGGTGGAGGGGGGAGAGCGGCCGGTGCTGTACATTAGCCGTAAGCTCTCGAAGAGGGAGGCTAAGTACAGCACCATAGAAAAATAGTGCCTGGCCATCAGGTGGGCCGTTCTCACCCTCCGCTACTACCTCCTGGGGCGAGAGTTCACCCTCTGTTCGGATCACGCTCCTCTCCAGTGGCTCCATCGCATGAAGGATACCAATGCGCGGATCACCCGTTGGTATCTAGCTCTTCAGCCTTTTAAATTCAAGGTGGTCCACAGGCCGGGTGTTCAGATGGCTGTGGCCGACTTCCTCTCCAGGAATGGGGGGGGGGATGGGGGGGGGGGGGGGCTGCAGGCCGGATGGCCTGAGTCGGGCGGTGGGGGTATGTGGCAAGGGGGGCGTGGTTCAGCGAGGTCTGCAGCGGGAGAGAGAGCCGCGGGACGGGCGGTAAGTGAATGGGTTGGACGCAGATTGATAACACCTGTATCTCGTTTCAGTAATGGGCGCGGGGAGAATATAAAACGCCCGGGGAAACGGAAGCAGACGAGAGAGAGACGGACTGCTGACGCAACCCCTGACACTGAGAACCGAGTGCCCGGATACCGGAAGTATCGCAACCCGGAAGTGAAACCTGAGTTTATGAGAAAGATACACACTGGAGTGTGAACATTGTGTTTTGAGTAGAAAGATTAATAAAAGTCGTCAGCAGTCCTCCCGACCCCCGTGTCCTCTTCCTTCCTTATCTAAAGAACTTATTACATTTATTAATGTATATTATGCTTTATAATTTATGAATTATCTATTTACTAATGCTTAACTAATGCTTCATAGTGTGAGTTATTATTAAGTGTTATACATCATGCAGTTGTGAATTTCTCTGGATGTTCTACTCACCACATCCACAGAACCGCTATTATGAAAAACTGAGGTAAAAACACCAGCAGAAGGACTGTAGAATGACTGAACGCTGTGCTGTCCACTGGATCTTCACAACACAAAGAAATGAATCATGAGAGAAACAATCATTGACACTAAATCACATGTATCATGAGAGATGTGTACCTCCTACAGCACAGGAATACTCTTGAAGCTCTTCATTGCTGACTGAGTCCAGGTACAGCTTGTTGTCTTTAGTGAATCCATCCGTTACCTGCCGTCCGTTCTTGTACCAGATGTAAGTATGTTTGTCGCTCAGAGTGCATTTAGTTGAGCAGATTAATATCACTTCCTGTCGCTCTGATATAATCTTTGGGATGCTTATCACCATCAGATCTGAAAAAACGGAATTAAAGTACTTCAAACTGGACTAACATTAATTTTGATTTATAAAGAAAACAAAAACGTCATAAAATGGAATAGTAGTCTTGATGGCAGCTTGATGGAATATTCTGATTAAAATCTTATCAAATTAATCTGATCAGTTACAGTACCTGTGACATTAAGAATGACTCCAGGTGATCCAGAGTATTTTCCTCTTGTTCTGTTAGTGATGAACCTGAATTTATATTCTCCAGAGTCGCTGCTCTTGAGCTCTTTGATTCTCAGTGTGTTCCCCACATACTCCACACGACCAGCAAAATGATCCTCCTCACGCAGACCCTTGAAGTCACCGGATTGAACGTAATGCCAGAATGTTTTATTTACAGTATAACCAGAAGGATGTGTGTATGTGCAGGAAATGTCTACTGTTGAGCCCATCAAAGCACAGACTCTTCTAGAGGTGTAAGTCACATCCCAGCAGTGATCATCAGAAATGCCTGAAAGAGTCACAGATTAACATGTAAAACACACACTTACTCTAAAACATGTTTAAATATACACGGATGAACAAACAGAACCACATTGTGTATTATTTGACACTCACACACAGAAGAGGAAAGATGTTTAAGGTTTATATTAAAAGAACAGGAATATCTGCCAGCATCTGTGCTGGGTGACACAAACATGTCACGAGACTCTGTAGATCTGTAATACAGTCCATCCTTCCTCCAGTGATACCAATCTCCAGAGGTGCAGGAAGAATCACAGGTCAGTTTTACTCTCTGATCTCTCGGGTCTGTAGTTTCAGGATCCATTCTCACTCGCAGGTCTGAATTAAAGCAAAAGAATTAAGAAAGACATCACATGAAAATGAAACCAGCTGAACTGAGCAGAATCTAGACTCAGTTTCACCTGTGACTGTTAGACTGACGGCGACTGAGCTGAGACGTTTAACTCCATCCTTCATGATGAACATGAGCTGATATTCTCCAGAGTCTCTCTCTCTCAGATCTGATATTATGAGTGTTGAACCGCCGGACACATTCTCCTGCTTCACCCGTCCTGAGTAGTCCGAGTCTAAAGTAAAATCTTCAGGTTCGTCATTCTTTCTCCAGTTTGAACTTTGTTTCTGACTGAACCAGAACACAGTTTTGAAGTTGGCATTGTAGTAAGAGCACACCAGTGACGCCTGATCTCCCTTCATAGCACAAATCCTCTCTTGACTACAAATCACAGACAGAATTTCCAGTGTCAGAGAGCCTGAACAAGAAAACAGTACATTGAGATTTATATCAGTATATACAGATTCACTTAATCTGAGTGTAAGGTTAACTGGATAAACACATTTGGATTGCTTATCCGATCTATAGAGAGATTATCTCCTCTGGGAACAAACATTAAGAATTTAAAAAAGACGAACTGGAAATAGAGTTGCAGCCACCACAACCTCAAAGTATTTTAAAATTGTGAGCTGTCACAGTAGTGAGGTAATCAGTGGTTTATGTACTATTGTGTAATGCTCGGCAGGATTAGATGAACATGCTCTTACAGAACCTTGTTGAATTAATTTTACGTACAAGTTTACAGTAACAAGTTCCATAATAACTTGATACATTTCATGTACTTTATTTTTTTTTTTTAATTAATGTTGACAGTCAAGCATCTCATGCCCGGCCACACACTTGATTTCTAAAATGTTACTATTTTTCGAGATGACGATTTCATATCAATTCATAAAGTAAATTGTACGGGAAGAAAAAAAAATGGGGAAAAAAGTTAGCAAAATCCACAAGATTAGTAAGCAGGTCATACAAAAGCAAATGAGATTGTTCAAATTAATATCAATTAATCACCATTTCAGCAAAGCATATTATGCAAGATATTATGCTTTTTTTTGTTATTTATAGTTATTTTTTGCTTAGCAATAGAATTGGCAGGAGATTATAAGAAGAGAAAATCAGACAACTTTGAAAGTCATGTAGTGTGTGGGCGGCGTAAGACATGTATGAAAATGTTAAAAAAAAAACAGCAAAGTGCACACTAATGATACCCCAATAAAATATTACGCCAGTAATAGCATTAAGGACTCTTTTGCAATTTTACTTTGATTTTGAATGTACTAGTAAAAAGTACTGATTGAAAAATGTATATTTTGGCAATTTTATTTACTTGAACCTCAAAATACATCTAGGTTTTCTTTTTATTATTTTTTTATTTTTTTGTCAGATGTGAGAAAGAGGACCTAAAAGCGGAGAGGCAAATAAACAGAAAGACTCTCATTAATGATTAACTCAGGTAGATGAAGAACCCCTGATATATTTTTTCCCAGGATGGTAGGGGAAGGTACAGTTTTTTTTCGTCTATGATTGGCTATAAGGGCTCTCCTCCAATCGGTTATATAGCTCACGTTCATTGCAGGCTGTAAACTAGTCTGTTTTGATCGTCTTTACAACAGAAGTAAACGAACACACACACACACACACACACACACACACACACACACACACACACACACACACACACGTACGCACACACGCAAACCTCAAATAAAGATTAAAACGGTCATGAATCAGCGTATTGATTCATGATTCGGAACACCAATGTCACGTGATTTCAGCAGATGGAAACGTGATCCAAATCATGAATCAAAATGCTGATTCATTAAAGTTTTAATCTTAATTTCACGTAGAGAAAGAGAAGACAAAGCTGAATAAAGTCGTCGTTTTTGCTATTTTTGGACCAAAATGTATTTGTGATGCTTCAAGAGATTCTATTTAACTAAATGATGTCGCATATGGACTATTTTGATGATGTTTTTATTCCCTTTCTGGACATGGACAGTATAGTGTGCCCACACTTAGATACACTCTCGGACTAAATATAAAATGTCTTAAACCGTGTTCCGAAGATAAACTGAGTTATTACGGGTGTGGAACAACATTAGGGTGAGTCATTAATGACATCAATTTCATGTTTGGGTGAACTAACCCTCTAACTGCCATAAGTTCACACTTCTTTACATTTAAATAGACAACAGATGCTTTAGAAAACTCTTCTATAACATTAATTGCGATGGGGATTTGACTTTCATTTCTCAGAAAAAGGGTGGTATCATCTAACTAATTCTTTATTCATAATAGACATAACTTTTATCGCACTGGCTTTAACATGATATGCAAGGAGTTGGCTTATTATCAAAAATAAATATGGAGAAGCAGGGCAACCCTGTCTAATCCCTCTAGATACATCAAATCTACTAGAAGTGCCACCCAGCAACTTAATCGAATCTGTTGCAATTCTTATAAAGGGTTTTAATTGCATTAGTAAAGAAATTTCATAAATTTTATAAGTGACTCAAAAATAAACTGATGCTCTACAGAGTCAAATGCCTTACAGAAATCAATAAAAATAATACATCCATTGTCTAAATTAAATTTGGGATAATCCAAAATATCTAACACTAATCTTATATTGTTTGTAATATGCCAGTTCCTCATGAATCCAGACTGTGTTTCTTCTATAATTGAATCTAACACAGATTTAAGTCTTTTGGCAAAAATAATGGCAAATACTTTATAATGATTATTGAGTAAACTAAATGGACGGCAATTGTCAAAAAAAGAAAGAAATTGGTTTGGGAATTAGTGTGATTAACCCTTGAGTTAAGGTGGGATGAAGGCACTGATTATTAATACTTTCATTAAACATTTTGAGTAGAAATGGGGCCAAATCATCAGCAAATACCTTATAAAATTCCTCAGTCAAACCGACAGTACCTGGCGATTTATTATTATTATTATTATTCAAATGATTAATTGCCTTGATCACTTCCTCAACACAAATAGGCATATCCCAAAGTTCACTGTTGTTTTTGTCATAGCCTTCACCTCTATAGAACTAAAGAAAGCATCAGATATATTTTCTTATAAAATTCACAGCAATATCTAGAAATCGGTTTATGGTCCTTTGTAATCATCCCATTAGTTGACTAATGCTATTATTAATACGGTGCCACTCTAAATTAAAGAAGTATTGTGAATTTTGCTTGCCTTCTTCGAGCCAACGTCTCCTTGATCGAACAAAAATGCACCTTCAGCTCTCCTTATATTGTCACATGTCTATCTGTCTGTTGCCACCGTCATCCCTCACTAGTTTAGTTTAGCCCTGTTATGTTAATTAGTCATTATCTGTATCACCTGTCCCCCTCGTTATCTTCCTCATCAATGTGTGTATTTAGTTCCTCTGTGTTCACTCTGTCTTTGTCCGTCGTCGTCAGTACATCCGTCTCTGTACATGTCCTGACTGAAGTCTATGTTACCAGTGGTGAAGTTCCATTAAAGTGTTATTTACTAAAGTCATCTTCCTCATCCTTCTTCTTCTGCTTGCATACTCATCATCACTGGGGCTTGACAGAACGACGGACCAAACAAACCAACTAAAAGTAAACCAAGATCATCATTTGTAAGAGTTTATTTTTATTTTTCGTGTTCAGTGTTTTCTTTTTCGTTTATCCCTGTGTGCATCATGACCCTTCCCGCGGTCGAGTTAATGTGCCTTGAGCAGGGAGAAAGCTCCCTCGAGACATTTAGAACTCTTCATGGATCTTGCCCATCAGACCACCTTCCCGGACTAATGCCTGTGCTCGTTCCTGTTTGTGGGACTCAACGCCGCCAACGAGCACAGCTGTCTGGGAAGGGTCTTTGAGGGAGCTTCTCATCGTATGTGGAGTGGGTGTTGGCATCCTGCAACTCACCAGTCACCATCATGGATGCCGCCAGCCCCACTCCTGATCCAGGACCCAGCCCAGTACCACCTCGCGATGAGGAATGGCAGGACGTGCCCACCGCAGACGGAGAGAAGACCTCGGCAGCGAAGCCTGCGGGGAATCCGTCTGACCAGGTGTGCGAGGCGACTGATCCTTCCATCGCCGAGGGAGTCCTCGTCAAGTTCGAGGGAAGGGAGATGAGCCCTGCCCACCCTCCCGCCACTGAGAGTGACTACTGGATCAGCTTGTTTGCAACAGTTTGCTTTCCTGTGGAGAGAACAATTTCCCCCTCATCGCATCGAAACCTTCATCATCAGTCCTGTTAACCCCACCCATACTCCCTCTCCCACCACCTCTCCAAACTGTCAGCTATTGCCAGAGTCCTGTGACCACCATCTTTTATCTTCGGTCTCCTCCTCAGTCTTCTACCACTCCTACAGACCAGTCATCGTCTCCTCCCATCAGTCCCTCACCTTCAACTCTGCCTCCTCTCAGTGGCACGGTCAACCCTCGGATCTGCTGGGAGTCACCGATCCCTGGAAGGTTGAAGCCCGTGGCTCCGCCTCCAGCCTCCGGGGGTTCCGCTCCACCTCGACCAGTCATCCTGGCTCCTACACCCTCACTCGGCTCCAGCAAGGATCATCGGCCATTCGACATCGCAGGGGTCCCTCGGCACGTCGGCTCCACCTGGGTCAGACGTCCCCATGCCTTCGCCACGGACTTGCGAGCCATTCGCTGCTCTCCGGCACTCCACCCCTTCAGCCTCGGCAAGCTCTGCCTTCCCTCAGGCTTCACCTCTGCCCTCAGTCGCTCCCGCTCCACCTCTGGCCTCCGGATCCCTGGTTCCACCTCGGGGGGTCGTCGTGGAGACTCCGTCGCGGCTGCCGAGGTCTTCAGTCTCGCTCCACCCCATCGGCCTTCCGTCTACGCGGTGGGCTTCATCCTTCAACCTCGACCATCCTTCAACCTCGACCAGTCATCCTGGCTCCTACGCCTTCACTCGGCTCCAGCAAGGATCATCGGCCATTCGACATCGCAGGGCTCCCTAGTCTATCTGTCTGTTGCCACCGTCATCCCTCACTAGTTTAGTTTAGCCCTGTTATGTTAATTAGTCATTATCTGTATCACCTGTCCCCCTCATTATCTTCCTCATCAGTGTTTGTATTTAGTTCCTCTGTGTTCACTCTGTCTTTGTCCGTCGTCATCAGTACACCCATCTCTGTACCTGTCCTGACTGAAGTCTGTTACCAGTGGTGAAGTTTCATTAAAGTTTTATTTACTAAAGTCATCTTCCTTGTCCTTCATCTTCTGCGTGCATTTTCATCACCACTTGGGCCTGGCATCTATAGAGTTCATCAAGTCTAATTTGCAGATCTGATAATAATAATTTTTCATCATCTACTAAACTGTCTGGACATTTATTTGATAATTTTGTAATTTCAGCAATAATTTTGGTTTCTTCAACTGTTTTGTATTTGGCTAATCGGCTTCCAAATTTTCTTAAATATTTAGTGACCTCAAATTTCAGAAGTTTATTATCTTTATCACAAAATTGGCATATCAGTATAGAGACCTTTCTTTTTACCTCATCATACAGTGACAATGAATTGAGTTTCCAGTATGATCCATTATTTAAACAATTTGTATTAGATATCTTATAGCTTTATGATCTGTTAATGGAGTATAAGTACTAATGTCAACAACCACATCATTTTTATTAAAGTTCTCAGACACCAACCAAAAATGTTTTCCAGACTGACTGGACCCTGTTATATTGCTCCAGGTAAATGACTTATGTGGAAATTTGACTCTCCAAATATCTATGAGATTGAATTTATCCATTAAGTTTTTGAAGCTATTATTATTTATATTTGATCTACCTGGTGGCCATTTATCAACTGAACCATCCAATACAATATTAAAATCTCCAAGTAATACAGTGGCATTTGGATATTTATTTAGCCAAACAATAAGTATATTTTCTATGGATTCAAAAAGATTATCACCCTGACTGTGATTATATCCATATAAATTCCCCAATATTAATGTATTAACATATTTAATTACTTGGCAAATATAATGTCCTGCAGGATGTACATCTAGAGTATAATGTACTAGACACACAGTCTGACATCATTATGAACTGTTAAAAAGCCAGAACTACTCATTATGCAGACTTTTAAAGGCACAGTATGTAATTTTTGCCACTAAAGGTTGCTTATTCAAAACAAAAATTATATCTTGATGATGCATGAAGTGGCATGTTGTCTTCACTTCTACAGCCGGTGGAAAAGAATCAGAAGGGACTCGGGCAGAAATCATATTAATGGATGAGCTAATGCACTAAAGATTTATTAACGTTACTGTACTACAGCGTTTCTCAGTGTGGGGCACGCTTCACTGTTGGGGAATAGAGACATGGCAAGTGGGGCGCGGCAACAGGAGGAAAATTTGTTAATTTTTTGTGCCCATCTCTATTAACCTTTTGAGCGGTCCCAAATGGGATTTTAATTTCTGTGCCCCTGACAGTACGGTCCCACATATGAGATTTAGACTGTTTAGTGACGTGACATAACTGCAAGATTCAAACTGTGTTTTCGCGCTTTGGCTGCCACTATATCATGCAGTGTTTTCAACCACATAATTTTTATTTTAGGTTTCAAACATTTAAATACACATAAGTACTAGTAAAACAATACATTTAGAATTTGTAGAATACACACTGGTGTCTATGGAAGAAGCAATAACAATCTATTTAAATATAATTTGCTGACATGTTTTATTCATATCAGATACACAGAGTAAGTAACTAAAGTTTACTTACTTGTAAAGGTAAGATTTTTTTTTTTGTTGTAAAATTTCATGAGAAACGTATAAATTTATGTGCTGTAAGTCCGATTGACAGGACTCTGAACTGCGGTGTGTGTGTTCAAAGGTGGCGGTGCCCATCTCACATTATAGATCAAAATCAAAATAATTTATAAAAGGTTTTTAAATGGCAAACCACACACAAAATTGGATTATTAGATAGATGATGACATGGTAAGCAAGTTTGTCAATATTTTGAATAAAAAAGAAAAACCTTAATAAAAGCTATACATATTGGCCGCAAGGTAACATTTTATTTTATTACCAAAACTTGTCATAAATAACTTCTAATAACTACCACTTATTACAGTCAAAACTGTAAAGTCAATACAGTACAGTAGTCAGTACAGATAACTACAGTCAAAACTGATAACTACTACTGATCATTAAGGATAATTCCGGAGTACAACACAAGTGAAAATAATAAAAGATACCATATAGTATATAAAAATTGAGACAAATATGTCTGTTGACAAATATAAACAAATATTATACAAACAGACGTCACAGTGCAAAATGTTTTTACATTTTAAGAATGCTATACAAAAACAGTTTTAGTAGGGAAGGTGCACATGCATTAATTTAAATAATTTAACATGGTTTAATAATTTTTTTTTTTTTTACCTAAAACCTTCCTTTTCAGACGGTATACACAAATGCGGATATGTCCGCATTCAAGCATTTCATACAATGGGCTTAAACAGCTTGCCCTTTTACAGCATATATATGGCAGCAGTCCAATGACACTGCATTAAGCACAAGCATATCATTCTCTTCCATGAAAATGTGTACAAAAAAACCTTCATACATTTAATTTTTTCAACAATTTAATTTGGCAAACAACAAAACTAACCTGACTGCTCACAATAATAATCTCACCTGGAATATGCAGCAGTAGGATCAGTAAAGGGCTGAAATCCATGCTCTCAATCTGCGTAAATTTTTAGTTATACAACAAAAGACACAAAACAATATTGCTTGTCCTAGAGAACAAAAAAAGGGAAAGAAGGCGGAACACCTATTGGATTGTAGATTCATTCATCTATCATTATAGCTCATGCGGCCACATTATGATCACATCTCTAAATATTGTGTGCTAGCCATATATTAATAGGATAAGATGAATTTAGAAACTATTTCCTTCCCCTTTCTACTGAAGATTATTTTGGGAAAACCAATGTATGACAGTTATTAATAACACTTTACATATATTTCACAACCTCTAACTGATGTTGACCGTAATTTAGATCTTGCAGCTAAACTTCAGCCCACCAGAGGCAGTGTTAGGGAAAGTTGGGTAACACTTTACAATAAGGGTGCACTAATATGCATTAATTCATGCTTAATTTAATTAATCATTAAAAAGTTATTACTTAAATGTGTCATAATGTATTAATTCCTAATAATTTTAACTAATAATGTAAATTAATGCGTTAATTACCACAGTCAACCCATGCATTTCAACTTCCAGTTGTCTGCTTTAATTAATCATTAGCTAATGATTAATAAAGGTATCATTATGTTATGACTTTACCGGTTGGTGCAAATGACTATTAACTAATTCAGAATTAATTCAAAACTCATAACCACAGTTACATATTACTTAAGTTAGTTAATAGTCATGTGCCCCAACAAGTAAAGTCATAACATAATGACACATTTATAAATCATTAGCTAATGATTAATTAAAGCAGACAACTGGAAGTTGAAATGCATGGCTTTGACCTCTTGTGGTAATTAACACATTCATTTACATTATTAGTTAAAATAATATGTTATTAAGGAATTAATACATTATGACACATTTAGCTAATAACTTTTTAATGATTAATTAATATATTAATCATTTAGAATCTTCATTAGTTGCTGATGCAGTAATCATTAATAAATGGGTTAGTTCACCATTAATAATACATTAACTCATGATTATCTGTATGTTAATTAAGCATGAATTAATGCATATTAGTGTACCGGTATTGTAAAGTGTTATCGAAAGGTGATTTTAAAAGTAATGCGTTATAATAAAGCACTACACCCTAAAAAAATAACTTATTGCATTACTTAGTTACATTTTATGGATAGTAAAGTGTTGCGTTACTTTTGCATTACTTTTTCTGACCTAGAATGGCCTTTTATATATATTTATATATATATATATATATATATATATATATATATATATATATATATATATATATATATATATATATATATATATATACACACTCACCTAAAGGATTATTAGGAACACCATACTAATACTGTTTTTGACCTCCTTTCGCCTGAAGAACTGCCTTAATTCTCTGTGGCATTGATTCAACAAGGTGCTGAAAGCATTCTTTAGAAATGTTGGCCCATATTGATAGGATAGCATGGGCACGAAGGGCACGAAGCTCCCGTTCTGTTGAGATCTGGTGACTGTGGGGGCCATTTTAGTACAGTGAACTCATTGTCATGTTCAAGAAACTAATTTGAGCTTTGTAACATGGTGCATGATCCTGCTGGAAGTAGCCATCAGAGGATGGGTATATGGTAGGGCTGGGCGATATGGCCCAAAAAAATTTTCACAATATAATTTTCCATATCAGTCGATATCGATAAATATCATGATAAATGTAACATTTTTTTTCTTTAAAATTTAAAGGCATATTTTTGCTCCTGAGTGAAAGATGTAGAAAACAGACAGTTAACTGTGGTTTTAAACTATCCTTTATTGTCAAAACATGACAAACACTTCCCAAACAGGTGAACAATTTATTAAAACTAAGGTAGCTTTATTTATTAAAATATTAATTGTGGTAAACATTTTTTTTTTACTCTACACTGTATACCAATAATATCATCACTTAATTGTGTAAGTAGTAAAACACTAAAAATGCAAACAGGCAAAAAAGAAAAGAAAAGCATTTTAAGTTAAGAAACATTCTGAGTCCCCCCTCTCTTGCCTCACAGTGGATTGGTCTGTGCATATCTCTCTCTCTCTCTCTCTCTCTCTCTCTCTCTCTCTCTCTCTCTCTCTCTCTCTCTCTCTCTCTCTCTCTCTCTCTCTCACTCACACACACACACACACACACACACACACACCTCACCGACAGTGGGCCGGTTGGGAGACGAGGGAGAGAGACAGCAAAGTTCAGTATTTGCAGATCTCCAGATCTCTGTCTAGTCTATTTTATTAATTTTAAACATCAGATGAAATTATTTCTCTTTTGATACAGGCGATGCTGGGTCATTAATACATCACCAAAGACAAACAATTATGATAGCGATGTACAAGTCCGATGTTTTAGTGATTATAGTTTGGTAGCATTAGCTTGCAAGTCACCCACTACAACTAACAAGGTAATAAGCCTGCTGTGCATGAATGTAGTTTCTAGATTTACCGCTGTGTTGGGCTTAATGTTATATGGAAGAACTTCGAAGAAGCACCATAATAAATTCCACGTGGTGAACCTATGATAAGCAGCCCACGCACGTCGCTGTTTTATGTCGGATGGGATCGCCAAAATATTTCCAAACCACTGAAGTTGAGCGAACTAACTTGTCAACAATATCTATGTCCTCCGAGCTGGTCTTGAGCGCTCATTTTTCTCACTCCACTTCACTCCGATCCTCCAAGTCTATCAGCCACAGACTGTAAACAACACTACGTGCAGCACCCAGAAGCCCGGTCTGCAATACGCATGTGCAGTATTACGCATAGCGCGTAAGCATTATATCAAATTTATCAAACTGTTCTTATCGTTTTATCGAGGAAAATTATATTGTGATAATTATCGTTATCGTTTTATCGCCCAGCCCTAGTACATGGTGGTCATAAAGGGATGGACATGGTCAGAAACAATGCTCAGTTAGGCCGTGGCATTTAAACGATGCCCAATTGGCACTAAGGGGCCTAAAGTGTGCCAAAAAAAAACCATCCCCCCACACCATTACAAAGTGGTAACAAGGCATGATGGATCCATGTTCTCATTCTGTTTACGCCAAATTCTGACTCCCTATCTGAATGTCTCAACTGAAATCGAGACTCATCAGACCAGGCGATATTTTTCCAGTCTTCAACAGTCCAATTTTGGTGAGCTCGTGCAAATTGTAACCTCTTTTTCCTATTTATAGTGGAGTGATACCTGGTGGGGTCTTCTGCTGTTGTAACCCATCCGCCTCAAGGTTGTGCGTGTTGTGGCTTCACAAAGACTTTGCTGCATACCTCGGTTGTAACGAGTGGTTATTTCAGTCAAAGTTGCTCTTCTATCAGCTTGAATCAGTCGGCCCATTCTCCTCTGACCTCTAGCATCAACAAGGCATTATCGCCCACAGGACTGCCACATACTGATTTTTTATTTTTTTTATTTTCACACCATTCTTTGTAAACCCTAGAAATGGTTGTGCGTAAAAATCCCAGGAACTGAGCAGATTGTGAAATACTCAAACCGGCCGTATGGCACCGACAACCTAACCACGCTCAAAATGGCTTAAATCACCTTTCTTTCCCATTCTGACATTCAGTTTGGAGTTCAGATTTTCTTGACCAGGACTACACCCCTTAATGCACTGAAGCAACTGCCATGTGATTGGTTGATAAGATAATTGCATTAATGAGAAATTGAACAGATGTTCCTAATAATCCTTTAGGTGAGTGTATATACCAATCAGGGAGGAATTTTCTAACACTGGTGACAGGTGAAGGAAATAACTCTGATTATCTCTTCATCAAGGCACCAGAGGGTGGGATATATTAGGCAGCAAGTGAACATTTTGTCCTCAAAGTTGATGTGTTAGAAGCAGAAAAAATAGGCAGTAAGGATTTGAGCAAGTTTGACAAGAGCAAAATTGTGATGGCTAGACGACTGGATCAGAGCATCCCCAAAACTGCAGCTCTTGTGGGGTGTTCCCGGTCTGCAGTGTTCAGTATCTATCAAAAGTGCTCCAAGGTAAGAACAGTGGTGAACCGGCAAAAGGGTCATGGGTGGCCAAGTCTTATTAATGCACGTGAGTGTGACGAAGAGACTGAGGCGTTCGGATCCATTTGCAGTAATGTATTAATACAGCAAACAAGGGCAATCCAAGAAACGTAGGTCAAACAGGCATAGGTCAGAGGCAGGCGGCTTAGGTTCAAAAACGATATCAAAGTCCAAGTCAAAAATACAAGAGCTAACACAAGAAATAAGCTAGAGACAGTGTGTAGGTAAATCAAGACTTCACAACTGAACAAAGAACATAGTAGTCCATATAAAGGTGAGCTGAGGGTACACAGGTGAAAATGATACGGAGATAATGAGTTTAATGGGAGCATGCAGTCCTAATACGCAGGAGAGAGGGATCTGGTGAAACCAGGAGGAGGCGCAGTTGAGCGTTCTGACCTGACAGACCCCCCCCTGCGAGCGGCTCCGGAAGCGAGGACCTGGCCGGCGGCGGGGTCTACCACGGGGTCTTGGCGCTGGTCGATCGGGGTGATCTCTGTGAAAAGCAGCAGTTAGTGTGGGATCCAGGATATCCTGGGACCTGACCCAGGAGCGTTCCTCTGGGCCGTACCCCTCCCAATCGATGAGGTATTGCAACCCCCCGCCGTGACGCCTGGAGTTCAGGATCTCTCGCACCCGGAAAGCCTCCGAACCGTCCACCTCAATGGGGGGAGTCTGCACCTGAGCGACCTCCTCCCGACTCCTCTCACTCCTGGGGGCAACAGCGGGTCTGAAAAGGGACACATGAAATGTGGGTGAGATCTTGTAATGAGCGGGGAGTTCCAAACGAAAAGAAACAGGTGTTATCTGACGAAGGATCTTGAATGGCCCGACGAAACGAGGAGACAGCTTCTTGCTCGGGAGCTTGAGCCGAAGATCTCGTGCAGAGAGCCACACCCACTGACCGGGTCGATACCGAGGACCCTCGCACCTCCTCCGATCAGCCTGGTGCTGAAAACGGCGTATGGCCCGCTGTAAGTGAACGTGCGCAGCATCCCAGGTGGCTTCGCTGCGCCGAAGCCATGCATCTACTGCGGGGAGGTCGGATGGCTCACCAGCCCACGGGAAGAGGGGAGGCTGGAACCCTAGGACACATTGATTAGGGGTTAGACCCGTGGCAGGTTTTACCAGAGAATTCTGGGCATACTCCGCCCAGGCCAGAAAGCGACTCCAGTCCTGCTGATTCTGATGGCAGTACGTTCTCAGAAAACGAATCAAGTCCTGATTGAGACGTTCGACCTGCCCGTTGGCCTGGGGATGGTAACCAGACGTTAAACTGACATTAATATTTAGCTTGCCACACAACGCTCTCCAGACACGGGAGGTAAACTAAGGCCCACGGTCTGAGACAATGTCCTCGGGCAGACCAAAGAGCCGGAACACCTGGTTGAAAAGAGCCTCCGCTGTCTGTAAGGCCGTGGGCAGACCGGTCAGGGGTATAAAACGGCAGGACTTAGAGAAGCGATCCACCACGGAGAGGATGGTGGTAAACCCCTGGGACGGAGGGAGATCAGTCACAAAATACACTGCGATGTGCGACCAGGGACGCTGTGGTACTGGCAGAGGTTGTAATAGTCCAGCTGGTTTGAGATGAGAGGATTTCACTGTGTTACAGACAGAGCATTGATGAATGAACTTTAGGACGTCCGACTGGATAGAAGTCCACCAAAAGCAATTGGCAACTAATTGTAGGGTGGCTACGATACCTGGGTGACCAGCGCTGGGAGTGCAGTGAACCCATTGAAGCACACGGTGGCGGAGCCCAGGCGGAACAAAAAGCCGACCAGCGGGACATTCGGGCGGAGCGGGATGACGATTAAGGGATGCGTTAATCTCAGTGATGATGTCCCATTGCACAGGGGCCACGATAAGGGTTGTGGGAACAATAGGTTCGGGCTTGCATTCCTCACCAGGACCGTCAAACTGTCGGGACAGAGCGTCCGCTTTGCCATTCTGAGAGCCTGGCCTGTAGGTGATCTTAGAGTCGAATCTGGAGAAAAATAGAGACCAACGAGCCTGACGAGCGTTAAGGCACTTGGCTGACCTAATATATTCAAGATTTCTGTGATCAGTGAGTACCGTAAAAGGCTGATGAGCTCCCTCTAGCCAGTGCCTCCATTCCTCACAGGCGGTCTTCATTGCCAGCAATTCGCGATCCCCCACATCATAGTTGCGTTCTGCAGAGGTAAGCTTGCGAGAATAAAAGGCACATGGGAACATTTTTGCAGGTTTACCACACCGCTGCGACAGGACAGCCCCCACTCCTGTGTTAGACGCATCCCCCTCCACGATGAACTCCCTCTCCGGGTCCGGGTGACGGAGAATAGGAGCAGAAGTGAATCTCTCCTTGAGCTGGGCAAACGCCACGGTGCAATCCGCTGTCCACTTGAAATATTTTCCCCCTCCACGAAGCAGAGAGGTGAGAGGCGCTACAATGACGCTGAAGTTGCGGATAAATCTGCGGTAAAAATTGGCGAAGCCCAAAAAGCGTTGCAGCTCTTTCACCGAGGTCGGTTGGGGCCAATTCACCACGGCTTTGACCTTGCTGTCATCCATCAGGACACCCTCCGCACTGATGATGTAGCCCAGGAAGGAGATACTTGTCTGGTGAAACTCACATTTGGAGAGCTTGGCATAAAGCTGGTTCTCAATCAGGCGCGTGAGGACCGCCCGGACATCCTGGATATGCTCCTCGAGGGAATCAGAAAAGATCAGAATATCATCAATATAGACAATCACTTTCCGCTGTAACATGTCCCGGAAAACCTCATTTATAAAAGCTTGAAAAACTGACGGACTATTGGAAAGGCCGAACGGCATTACCCGATATTCATAGTGCCCAGATGTAGTAGAGAACGCGGTTTTCCACTCATCACCCCTCCGTATGCGAATCAGGTTGTAAGCGTTCCTTAAGTCCAGCTTGGTGAAGTAGTGGGCAGTGCGGAGCATCTCCAGGGCTGCAGGAACTAACGGGAGAGGATAGCGATATTTCACCGTCACTTCGTTCAGACCACGATAATCAATACACGGCCGAAGACCCCCATCCTTCTTCTTGACAAAAAAGAATCCGGCGGAGGCCGGAGAAGTAGAGGGAGTAATGAAACCTTTAGCCAGCTGTTCGTCAATGTACGCCCTCATGGTCTCCGTTTCAGGTTGTGACAGCGGGTACACCCTTCCGCGTGGAGGCACCGCTCCCGGCAAAAGCTCAATCGCACAGTCGCCAGCCCGGTGAGCGGGAAGATGAGAAGCCTCGGTCTCACTGAAAGCCAGAGCTAGGTCATGATAGTCGGGGGGAATTTTCTGAAACTCAACTCCCTTGAGGGAAGCACTGTGGGGTTCAGTACCTGGGACAGCGACCATGCAGTGACTCTGACAGCCTGTTGACCACTGGGAAATCCTCCCTTCAGACCAGGAGATTTGGGGGTTATGTCTCTCCAGCCAGGGGAGCCCCAAGATAACCGGATCCATGGGTGAGTGAATCGTGAATAACTGGATGATTTCAGAATGCTGCCTCCCGACACTAAGCGTGAGAGGTTGCGTGGTGTATTGCACCTCTCCTGACCCCAGGGGGCGTCCATCGAGCGCTTCCACGGTTACCCCAAAGTCACATGCGAGGAGAGAAACATGGTGAGTTTTTGCGAAGGCAAGATCGATTAAGTTTCCAGCAGCACCAGAATCAATCAAAGCTTTTACGTTTAGAATTTGTCCGTTAATCTTCAAAGAACTATTCACCTCAAACAATCTAGAAGTGTACTTGGAACTCACCGCAGGAGAATTCTTGAGCGCAGGATTGACCGGGCAGGTGGCTCTCAGATGTCCCGCCTCTCCGCAATACATGCAGAGATTATTACGCCCTCTCCTCTCTCGCTCCACCATGGAGAGACGTGTGTAGCCAATCTGCATGGGCTCCGGCTCCGCGTTGGGGAAAGCACCCTCGACTGAGCTGGGTCTGAGAAGTGTGCGTCGGGAGCGAATCAAGTTGTCGAGGCGGATGGCGAGCTCCATTAGTTGATTCAAGGATTTCCCGTCGTCGCGGCATGCCAGCTCTCCCTGGAGATTCGGGTTCAATCCCTTGCGGTACAACAGTTTGAGAGGTCCCTCCTCCCATCGAGTCTGGGCTGCCAGGGTCCGAAACGAGAGTGTGTAGTCCGCTGCAGTAGAGTTTCCCTGACGCAACGTGAGCAATAGTTCTCCTGGATCCCTTCCTCCCGCAGAATGTTCAAACACCTCTCTAAATTGAGTTAGAAATTCATCATAAGAGGGAAAGGAGAGCTGACCTCCATACCAGAGTGCGGTAGCCCACTCCAGAGCCCGGCCGGTGAGTAGGGAACATATGAAGGATACTCGGCTGGCATCCGTGGTGTAGGACTGTGTCTGCTGGTCAAAATACAAGCTGCACTGCAACAGAAATCCAACAGAACAATTAACTTTTTCATATAAAATAATGGCATTTTTCAATAATAAAAAATGAATACATTTTTGAGTTTGACAATAAACACATACCTAAAAACATAATTATACAACCCCAAATCAGAAAAAGTTGGGACAGTTGGGAAAACACAAATAAAAAAAGAAAGTAGTGATTTCTAAATTTACTTTGACTTGTATTTCATTGCAGACAATATGAACACAAAATATTTCATGTTTTGTCTGGTCAACTTCATGTCATTTGTAAATATGCATCATTTCCTGTCATTCAGACCTGCAACACATTTCAAAAAAAGTTGGGACAGGAGCAATTTAGGGCTAGTAATGAGGTAAAAGGGTTAAATAATGATGTGATTTGAAACAGGTGGTGTCAACAGGTGATTGAAATTTTGATTTGGTACAAAAGCAGCATCCAAGAAAGATCTAATCCTTTAGGAGCAAAGATGGGCTGAGGATCGCCAGTTTTCCAACCAATACGTGAGAAAATTATTGAAATGTTTAAAAACAATGTTCCTCAAAGAAAGATAGGAAGAGATGTTGATATTTCACATTCAACAGTGCATAACATAATTACAAGATTCAAGGAATCTGGAGGAATTTGTCCGTAAAGGACAAAGTGCGTGAAGTCTAAGCTGAACAACCGTGATCTCCGATCCCTCACTGCATCAAAAATCGTCATTCATCTATAAGCGATATCACCACATGGGCTCAGGACTACTTTGGCAAACCTTTGTCAAGTACCACAATACGTAGTTAAATTCACAAATGCCAGTTAAAACTGTACTGTGCCAAAAGGAAGCCTTATGTTAACAGTGTCCAGAAGCGTCGTCGACTTCTCTGGGCTCGGAGGCATCTGGGATGGACTATCACACAGTGGAAATGTGTACTGTGGTCAGATGAATCAGTATTTCAGGTATTTTTTGGGAGGAATGGACGCCGTGTGCTCTGGACCAAAGAAGAAAAGGATCATCCAGACTGTTACCAGCAACAAGTCCAAAAGCCAGGGTCTGTCATGGTATGGGGTTGTGTCAGTGCCCTTGGCAAAGGTAATTTGCACTTCTGTGAAGGCACCATTAATGCTGAAAAGTACATAGAGATTTTGGAGCATAATATGTTGCCTTCAAGAAGATATCTTTTCCAGGGACGTCCATGCATATTTCAACAAGACAATGCAAAACCACATTCTGCACACATTACTAAGTCCTGGCTGCGGAGGAAGAGGGTACGGGTACTTGACTGGCCTGCCTGCAGTCCCGACCTGTCTCCAATAGAGAATGTGTGGCGCATTTTGAAGCGCAAAATGCGACAACGAAGACCCGTACTGTTGCCCACCTTAAGACTTGTTTGCAGGAAGAATGGGACAAAATTACACCTGAAACACTTCATCACTTGGTGTCTTCAGTCCCTAAACGTCTTTTAAGTGTTGTGAAAAGGAATAACAACATTACAAAGTTGTAAATGCTTTACTGTCCCAACTTTTTTTGAAATGTGTTGCAGGTCTAAATGACAGGAAAGGATGCATATTTACAAATGACATGAAGTTGACCAGACAAAACATGAAATATTTTGTGTTCATATTGTCTGCAATGAAATACAAGTCAAAGTAATTTTAGAAATCACTTCTTTTTTATTTTATTAGCACATTCCATACTGTCCCAACTTTTTCTGATTTGGGGTTGTAATTAAGCATTTCTGAAAATTAAATCTTTATTTTTAAAAGATTAATGCTTTCTTAATATAATTAATAGAAGAATAGAATATGAAAGTATATTTCTAATAGGGGTTCATTGTAACGCAGTGTTACAACACACCCCATCTGCAAAACTAGGACTTAAATCGCAGCTGTTTAGATTAGCATTAAAGAACTATCTCAACTGTTAAATAACAGCTATAAAACTAAAATAATATCAGATTTGTCTTATTTTAAATAAACACAAAACAGAGATAAAACATTAACTTATATAAGAAATGTACTATTGCTAAGGTAAAATAAATGTTCAGTGATGTCTTACAAAGAGTTTTTAAATTTGACTTTTTTTTTCTCTGAATAATGTTGCTATGGCAACTAGTAAATACACAGTTTTTGTCATCCTGGCATGTGTGGAAAGTGTTAAACCATGTGTGTTACAATTAACCCTGTTAGGTTGTGCCCCGCGCTTCCTTATAGTGCTCAGTCGAATGTGGTAGTTCACTATTAGCATATCAGGAAATACTGTTTATTTCATAACTCCCACTCAAAACTTGTCACAAAGTCCACTGAAGGCGAGCGTATTAATCATATGAAAATGTTTTGGCAGATACACAATAAACAAAGACTTGATTTGGCCTGACTAAACTTGAAAAATGAACCAAACAAGAACTTAAAGGTGAAGTGTGTAGTATATATGATGATATATTGACAGAAATGCAATATAATATACATAACTATGTTTTTAGTGGTGCATATGTTTTTATTGCCTTAGAAGGAAGCATTTCTATCTACATACACCCTTACAGTGAAACCACTACATTAGCTCAACCAATCATGTCTTAAGAGAGGGGAGGCACAAGATGTGCTGCGTTCCAATTCGCCTACTTATTCTACATCCTAAAAGTATGTACTTTTTTTGTGAAGAAAAAGTACATACTTTTGAGTGTGTTGCAGAAAAGTATGCAAGCTTCGGGACATACTATTTTACATGTCATCTTTAACGGACTGTGCTGCTTAGTTACGTGCATCCCGTCACCGTTTAAACTGCCCGTCAGTCATCACACAGTTCAAATCCTCCACATTCAGTTTAATTTCCTACCGTATCAGAGAGAAATGTAACCGCATGTTGATCTGCCATTTGTGGGTTTTAATGTAGAGACTCCTTAATGATGCATTTCAAAGTTAATGGCCAAACGTGTCATTACAAAAGTTCACAATGCAGGGGAAATATAATGTGGACAACACTGAATAAATATATTTTTGTCAAGTGAACATCGATCCGTAATTCGAATTCGGACCGGAAATAGTAAAACATCCGGGTATTTTTGGAAGACTCTTTTCAACATGCTATGATTTGGGACATACTTATTCTATTTTCGCGTACTATTTAGTATGGATAGTAGGCGAATTGGGATTTAGGGATTGGCTGCGTCTGAAACCTGGAAAATGCTGCCTTCGGAGGACACATTTGAAGGCAGGAAGGCATCAAGCCATGTATGAATCTAATCTTTGCGTCACTTCCTGTCTCCTGAGATACCTTCATCTGATTGATTTTTGAAGGTAGCATACATGTATCCTTTACTGCCTTTGATATCCCACAATCCTGTACTTTCCATTCAGTGACAGCTGAGCTGGGAAAGTATGATGGTGTCCGAAAGTTGCGTTTGCTGGTCAGTTTGTGTGTAAATGTAAGGTTTTTTTAGCTACCATTTTCCACTTCTGATGTCATTTCTAGTCAGAAATTACTAATGTAGTAACTAAATATGTGTTTAATTCTCACCAAAGCTCTCTCTATTTTGCTGTAGATCATGAAACTTTAACACTGCCTTAGAAGTCTTTCCGAAATCAGTTTCGTGAGGTGCCGTCGTACACAAAACGCTGCCTCACAAGCCATTGCCTGATAAAGCAGCGAGGCAAATAGTCAGCTGCCTAGATATAGGTAGTACCTGTCAAAATAACTCATAGAACCCGGATGAGCGGTGTGTTATTACATTTTTTTGCGGTTGTTATCTGGGAATAACATAGTGCTGGAATGCGCAATTGACCAATCAGAATCAAGCATTTCACAGAGCCGTGTAATAAGTGAATTTAACTTAATGTATATGAGTTTTCTCATATTTATTGGTATAAGGCAATCAGTTTCCTCAAATGTTTTGAGTTATCGGCCTTTACAGTGTGTAGTTATTCATTAATGGTGGAACTGTATTCTGAATTGTTTCCCAGATTTGTAACTGGAATATATGTAGCAATTTAATATCCTTCCCCTTTTCTGTTTATAGAAAGAAAAACCACAACCCAGAAACAACTTGCATCACAATGAATATACAATAGTATTCAAAAGTTTGGGGGCGGAAAGATTTTGTTTTTGAAACGATTATATACCAAGGCCGCATTTATTTGAAGAAAATTCAGTCAAAACATATAGTAATAGTCTCTCAAGATTATTTTGATGAACAAAGGTTAAAGAACAGAATTTATTTTATATAAAAATCATCAAGAGATGAGATTATTTATTTTTCTCTAAAGACATCTACAAGACAATTTAAGCAGGCAATGTTTAAAAGTAAAAACATACATTATTAAGATTAAAGTTTAAAAATTCAGGAGAAAAAAATCTATGTACACCTACTGAGTCACTCATTACACAATGTACCATATTTTTGTATAATTTCAGTACAATTCTTTTTCAAACTACACAAATATCAAGGACATTAATGGTGGGTCTAAACTGAGGGTCTACCGAAGTTCACAGTGGAATAAGGAACATCATCTGAGGTTGAATGTACAGTAGGTGCCAAAGATGTGTTCGTGGTGGGAGAGTTCTTGAAATCAATAGTTGAATAATAAACATCCTGATTCTTTGTGTGATCTTGCTGCGTGTAGACCGTAGACAAGGGTGCAGCATTTTCATACAGTGTAGCAGAACCCGACTGAGAGTAGAAAAGAGGGTAGAATACAAAAATATCAGTGACAGAACACAAACTATATTTAAGTACAGTGTGTCAAATGAATCTGTTTGGTCAGATGCTCTCACCTGTACATCATCCTTTGTGTCCTCGTACTGTTGAGATGAATTATTCCTTCTCTTCCTGTTTAAAATGCAAAAAAAAATATATATATATATATATACACATTGTAATGGATCTTAAGATTGAATGTTCACTGTACTATAAAAACAACTTGTACATTTTAAAACTCAAAACTTCCCAATCTAAACAGACTTACTGAAAGTAAGCTGCAAAAACAGCTTGTTTCAAAACCATGACACATTAACCACCACCACCACCATTTACACAACAGTCACGACTTTCCGAAGCTCAGCAACTTGGCCCACAAATTCATGGTAAAGCAATAAGAAGAAGTAAGACAGATGGAGTTATTTTTTACAAAACGATAAGTATGATAGAATAGGGAAAAGTCTGTCGAAAATTGCATAGCACAATGTGTGTAGAAAATTGTCTGCAGACCGTTCTGAAAGGTCTCAGTAGTTGGAAGGAGTTAACATTGTACCTGATCATTTCAGTCTGACTGTAACACAGCCAATGAGAAAGCACAGTTACTTATTTCATATACAAAGAGGATGTTTGGACAGAAGCTTTGAAGGCACAACATGCAAAACATGTCATTCAACTTTTTCTCTTGACAAACATCACAAATGGACCTCAGGGAAAAATATAATACACAATAAAATAAACTTGTATTTACCTATACCACAGGACTCCTATGAGTGCCAGAATCAGAAGAAACACAGACAGTATGATGATAGTGTTCTTTAAAGTTGGATTTGGATTTGGATTTGGATTTGGATTTGGCCGGTTATCTAGCACATGGCACAAGTTACAGATATACAAACATTGAGAAACACACTTATTATATTAAAACACTAAATAAATATCAAGTACATCATGTGAATGCTGCAATAATTTGACACTAAAGCACATGTATCATGAGAGATGTGTACCTGCTCCAGCACAGGAATACTCTTGAAGCTCTTCATTGCTGACTGAGTCCAGGTACAGCTTGTTGTCTTTAGTGAATCCATCCGTTACCTGCCGTCCGTTCTTGTACCAGATGTAAGTCTGGTTGTCGCTCAGAGTGCATTTAGTTGAGCAGCTTAATATCACTTCCTGTCGCTCTGATATAATGTTTGGGCTGCTTATCACCTGTTTATCTGGAAAAATTATAATAATAATAATAATAATAATAATAATAATAATAATAAAAACGCAGCCAAAAGCCTATTTAAAAAATATACAGGAAACATTTTGAACTAAATTTTTAATAAGCAGTAACCTGTGACAGTAAGAATGACTCCAGGTGATCCATAGTATTTTCCTTCTGTTCTGTCAGTGATGATCCTGAACTGATATTCTCCAGAGTCGCTGCTCTTGAGCTCTTTGATTCTCAGTGTGTTCCCCACATACTCCACACGACCAGCAAACTGATCCTTCTCACGCAGATCCTTGAAGTCACCGGGCTGAACGTAATGCCAGAATGTTTTCTTTACAGAATAACCAGAGGGATGTGTGTATGTGCAGGAAATGTCTACTGTTGAGCCCATCAAAGCACAGACTCTTCTAGAGGTGTAAGTCACATCCCAGCAGTGATCATTAGAAATGCCTGAAAGAGTCACAGAATTCTGCTCTGAAAGTCATAATTAAGGCCTGTTTACATCGAGATAAATGTTTGTCACAATTTCAGGAACAACGTCATGCAAACAGACAAGAGGTGAAGTGTAAAGTCTGCAAGTGTGTGTATTGAGACAGGCCTCGTGTCTTAAATGGCACACTTTGATTTAAACAGATAGATTGCATTTCATAATGAACATTCATCTTATCATGAAAAAAACTTTAAACATGTCCGCGTACTGTATACTCATGCATTAACACTGATATTATATTAGTGCTTATTAAATAAACGTATAAACACACTCACAGACAGGAGAGGAGGAATTCCTAAGATCTTTAGTAAGAAAACAGGAGTAACTGACATCAGCTTCAATGGGAACAGAAATGCTTCTGGAATGTAGATCTTTTATATATTGTCCATTTTTTTTCCAGTAGTAATTCTGCGGACTGGACGTCAAATCACAGGAAGTATCACAGGTCAGATTTACTCTCTGATCTCTCTGGCCTGTAGATGCAGGACTCATCCTCACCTGCAGGACTGAATTGCAATAAAAATTAAGAAACTTCATTACATGAAAAATAAAAACAGCTGAACTGAGCAGAATCTGAGCAATCACCTGTGACTGTTAGATTGACGGCGTCTGAGCTGAGACGTTTAACTCCATCCTTCATGATGAACATGAGCTGATATTCTCCAGAGTCTCTCTCTCTCAGATCTGATATTATGAGTGTTGAATGGCCGGATCCGTTGTCCTGCTTCACCCGTCCTGAGTAGTCCAAGTCTAAAGTCAAATCTTCAGGTTCATCATTCTTTCTCCAGTTTGAACTTTGTTTCTGACTGAACCAGAACACAGTTTTGATGTTGGAATAAGAACATTTCAGCTTCACAGTGGTTTCGCTCAGAGCACAAACGTCTTCACAGCTCACAGAGAAGCTGTCCCTTGATAGAGAACCTGATGAAAAAAGTAACAGTTAGACCAAAAAAGTTGCATTTATGAAGGAAAGATCCTCATATGGCAAACCACATGACAGCAGTGAGGCAACTCTCCTTCATGGCTAAAGTATATTAGAATACATTTTGATAAGACATTGATACACTACAGGGCATTAACACAATAATCTTACCTGAGATGTGTAAAAGTAGGATCAGGGATACGAGTCTGAACTCCATGCTAGAACTTTGAAAATAATTTACTTGTTTGTCCAGAATTTAAAAAATGTAGAGAGAGGCACACATTCATTTCACATGTATCTATCTCAATAACTCCTACATGAATTGTATTTTTTAAAGTTAGAAAATGGTTAAAGAAATGTTAATTTGACAATTTTCTTAAAACAAATTTAAATAAGATTTACATGTATACTTACATGTTACAGATTTCTCCAGCTATGAAGAAGTTCCAGTGCTCTCGCTAAAATGCTGTCAACGCCTGAAGTTGACCAGGCAAACAGATGATCTTACTTCCTTCCTTTTTCTGGAGATGAAGAAAAAAATACTCTTTACCCACTTGTTGTTGGTCAGCTGCAGTTTACTACCGACTACACGAGCATCTTCATGCCAATGGTGGGTGTGTGTGTGTGGGGGGGGAGATCCCCAAAGTATGCATGCCTGTAACTCAAGAAGTATTAAATACATTGTAATTATTGCTTTCAATCGATTAAAAAAAATAATTCATTACACATTTTTCTGTAATTAACATTACATTTTGTAATATTTTTATCCTTTAATACTTTTACATTTAATCTCCAATAGAAACAACATAAACACTGTAAAAAATAATAATAATAATAATCAGGTCCAATTGAACATTTTCTAGTGAATGATCACAATTTTTCAGTTGGCAAATTGAGTTTTCAGTTGGCCAAATTGTGAATTAAATTACATCAATTCATAGAAATTCAATTTGGCCAACTAAAAAATATAGATGTGATCAGTCACTAGAAAATGTTTCAATTGGAGACATTAAACATATTGCTATTACTATTGCTGTTGTCCCCTTCTTCATACCCCATTTTATTTTTTACAAGGATTTCGGATATTGCCATCTTTGTGGGGATTTTGTCCCCATAACATAGGGATTACCAGGTCACACACACACACACACACACACACACACACACACACACACACACACACACACACACACACACACACACACACACACACACACACACACACACACATCGTACTGGCATGTTATGTTTTGTTGGCCTTTGTATTTGTATTTTGCATCTAACTTCTCTTTTGTAAATATTGTACTTGTCTGTTTGCATAATTAAAAAAAAAAAAAAAAAAAACTTTTCAGAATTGTGTGTGTTGAAGTCAATATGACCATCTGTTAGTTCTGAATGTAGTTTTAAATCTTTTTGCGGGTTTAAAGGGTTAGTTACCCCGAAAATGAAAATTCTGTCATTAATAACCCTAATGTCGTTCGACACCCGTAAGACCTCCGTTCATCTTCAGAATACAAATGAAGATATTTTATTTGAAATCCGGATGGTTCAGAAAGGCCTACGTTGACACCATTGTCATTTCCTCTCTCAAGACCCATAAAAGGCCCTAATGACGTTTGTTACAAAGCCCATCTCACTACAGTGGCTCTACAATAATTTTATGAAGCGACGAGAGTAGTTTTTGTGTGCAAAAAAACGAAATAACGACTTATATAGTGATGGGCCGAATTCAAAAATAATGTTTCGAATGGTTATGTATCAGCGTATGGATTCATGATTCGGATCACCAATGTCACGTGATTTCAGAAGTTTGGCAGTTTGACACATAATCCGAATCATGAATCAACCCTGTAGTGAGATGGGCTTTGTAACGATGTCTTTAGTGCCTTTTATGGGTCTTGAGAGAGGAAATGACATTGCTGCCAATGAAGGCCTGTCTGAGCCATGGATTTCAACAAAAATATTTTCATTTGTGTTCAGAAGATGAACGGAGGTCTTACGGGTGTCGAACGACATTAGGGTAAGTAATTAATGAGATATTTTTCCTTTTTGGGTGAACTAACCCTTTAAATTCATCTTCATGTCAATGTCATAGATTGTGATGTTTTCTCGTGCTATAGTACAGTGATGACTCATTGGTGTCTCATAATTATTCATGAGACTGTGTCCTTATCCTATGAGAAGACGCATTGCATGACAGCGCGTGCTTAATTATGCTTAATTATGACTTAATCATGATAGGCATTTTCCTCTGACTGGCTGTTTAAACAGAGAGAAAATTGCATACAGTAAGTGAGAGATGCTGTAATGATCAAAAACGAGAGTTTGTTTTTGCTTTGTAAAGGTTTCTGTGTTGCTTAAGTTCTCTTCAATAGATCCTGAGTCTTCGACACAATGCATTTCATCCACACTGTAACTGTCTTTACGGCCCTTTAACCGACCAAATGTCTTATTAAAACTCCACAAAAATAAGTCTCAAAAGTTATCAAAGATGCAACGGTGTGTTCATATATATTTTCGAAGCAGATAAAGTGTGAATGACAGTGCATTGAATTATAGCTGTAACAGGATGTATATGTATCTGTGAAATGGTGAATCGTGTTTGTGGGAAGCTTAAATAAGAGAGACAAATGTCTGAATCAGAAGTCGTTGCTGTGTTGTCTCCCCTTGTCTCCCTCCACTACGCAACTTAACACTAGAACAACTAGAATTATACAACTACTAGAATTACCATATAGCGGTCATTCTGACCGTTTGTACTAGACTGCACCGAATTTCATTTTTTACATTCACACTTATTTACATTTAAAGCTACACTGTGGGATATTTCCCCCCATCTAGTGGTGAAAAGATATATGACCATCCAGTGAATAATAGTTTCTGCTCCTCTCAATTTCGATTTCGTTTCAACTCCTACGATGGCCGATTTTGTCATGGCTTCCAGTTCGACCTCTTCGGTGAGTGTTGCTTCAACTCAAGTGATGAGGTAATTTTTGAAAACTATTATAATTTGCAGTTATTTAATTTGCCAAATGATCTATGATCAAATTAATCTATGTAAAATGAATAATAGTTTTACGTTTTCGTTATTTTTAACCAGTTCATTGCTAACATCAGCTATCAGGTTCAGACGAATGCAAGCTAATCTTAGTAAAGTAACTTTTATCAGTGCTATCATTATTCTGTATATTGTACAACGCCACTAGCGTAAGGCAAACAAATTATAATGCAATTCAAATATTAATCTCATGTTATCCGTCATAGAACACGGATTTATGTTAACTTATAAGGTAAACAATACTTTTTCATCATTGACGCGAGGAAAACTATCCTAGACGTCGTTCTAGTGTTATGCACAGCACACCATGATATAATTAGCCAAGCAAAAATAAAACTTCCAATATACACAAATAGGCTGAATTAATATTAGGCTACCTGTCGAGAAGAAAGCAGGCAACGTCGGCGTTCTTTTTAAAATCGTTGCTCCTCATGAGCTCTTTCCATCTTGGAAAGGCCACTCCAATATTTACTTTTGTCTTGTTGATTTGCCTGTCGCGTTGCCGTCTTGATTCTCTTTTCCGCTTCCTTGGCGACTCTGATGTATATCCCGCAATGTTACTAGGTCCCCAACCGGGGTCGAATTCGGTAATCAATTTCGGGACGTGGTTGCTTTCACACAGAAGGCGACCCGGCAATGTTCCGGGCATATTGCGGGTCCGACGTGCAGTGTGAAAGGCGCTTTAGAGTGATCCTCCATCATCATATAGCAGCCTCAAGCAATCCTCCTCTTCACCATCGACCCAGTGCCATCGAGTGTAAAAACGCGAAAAGCGAAGCTCTAATTTACGGGTTTGTCCCTCTTTGGCAAATGTACTTTCAAGATGGAGGAGCAACATGGCGACCGCCATCCGAACCCTCAACACGTATGTATTTTCAATGGTATATTATAAAATTACGAGAATGCATTATTACTTGAAAGAAGTAAATATACATTAATGAGCACATATATTTTTGAAAGAACTAAGTGATTTTAGCTAAGAATAAACTAAAAAAGTTACACAGTGTAGCTTTAAAGCTTCCATTGAGGTTTAAGAAATAAGCTTTATGTCTATCTTCATACTTTATGATAGTATGCGCTGATTGTCACAATTGTAAACACGTCAGCGTTCTTTTTCCACTAGGGAGTTTGGCGTCACAGCATCTGTTTTACGGGCGGACCATTAGAAAACGCAACACACACATCCTGTAGAAATCAACCAATCAGATAACGACTTCAAAACTGCTGAGGTGTTTCCAGAAGAGTGTGTTGTTTGCATCAGATGTTCAGCTAACTGTCTGTGGGCATGACGTCTGAGGGTAAAGGCTGCCACATACTCCGCAAGAACAGAGAAAAAAGTTTTCGCTCCCAGGGCTGCGAGAACAAAATTACGTAATTTTGTTCTCGCAGCCCAGGTTTGGGAGTTCTCGCAGCTTGTTCTCGACACATCGCCCGAGCACAACTTTTTACTTGCGGGTGTCCAAGAACTTTTTTCTTATTGTCTTTTAAAAACAGATTAAAAAGTTAATAACTTTTAATGAACAAACAGCTGCAGGTTTATTAGGCTGTTGTCACTTTAAGACTTGACCTGATGCACATGACGCAGATCTGACACACATTTACATTTACATGACTCCAGGTGATAATAAGATTATAAGATAATAAGTCCTCTTGGAAGAGATGAGTTTTTACCTGTCTTTGAATGAAGCAAGTGATTCTGTCGTGCGTATGGAGGACCGAAGATTGTTCCACCAATCAGGAACAATGAATGAAAAAGTTCTGGAGAGGGATTTCATGCCTCTCTGTGATGGTACCACAAGCCTTCGCTTGTTAGCTGATTAGTGAGTCGAAGTATGTATCGAAGTACAATTCTTTATGTTCTTTTAACATATTTTAGCTCTGTACGTTCTTTTAACACATTTTAATTCTAAGACTCTAGATCTTATCTCACTGGAAAGGATAAGAAATTTCTCTCACCGGAACGGACTCAAGGTACATTCACACCAAACGCGAATAGAGCATCTGGGGCAAATGATTTCCATGTTAAGTCAATGGAAATGCGAGTTGACGCGCGTCTGGAGGTCCTGCGTTTCGCGCGGCACATTGGACGCGATTCCGCCTCATTCGCGCGTATACCGTGAATTTGAAGCTAATTGAGCGTCTTGCGCGAGTGGTGCTTTTTCAGTGCATTTATGCGTTTGAAGCGAATTCGCGTCTACGCCCGAGTTGAAAATTTTTAACTTTGGCGTCAATTCGCGCCACGTTAACCAATGAGGAGCCTGCTTGCTGCTGTCACGTGGTAAAGTGACTTGATAAACCCTGCATATAATAAAAAAAATACAAATATTTTTTCACTAAATGTAGTTTTAATGCTTCTCAGTTGATAATGTAGTTGTTTAAAGCTAAAATATGTGTTTTACTTATAAAGACAGTGCCTATTTAAAAAGAACACACTTGCGTTTTTGGAGTTGTGAGATCCAGGCGATCTCCGGGCGCTCAGCGCTTGTTAACCCCAGTGAGAGCAGGCTTTCCTTGGCCAGTCCTTCTGGCGTTTGCCACTGGCTCGGATGTCTATGTAGAGGTCAAACATGACATATACTTTGTCTTGTGTACATGTAATGGGCGATCTTTGGTTCAATTAATGTTGCCTACCAAATCATTTTGACTTTGACGTTTCATAACTTTATATTTTATTTAAATATGCATGCAGTGAAGATAATCCAGGTAGTGCGCTGGCTGAACCACATGTGTGGCTGTTAATGCCTCATATATTTCACCTGGAGCGCCTTTAACGTGTTCAATTAGCTGCGGACGCGCGAATGGATTCAAAATGTTCACGCGTAAAACTAGATGCGATTTTTTGCGTTTGGTGTGAACACAGCATCAGAAACTTCTCTCACTGGAACAGACTCAAGAACTTCAGTCTCTAGAGTGGACTCATGAATTTCAGCCTCTGGAACAAGCTCAAAAGCGGATTCTGGATGTGGGGAAGATTTCTTCAGAGCAGCCTGGATAGCATGGGCGTTGCTAGGCCCTTTTTAGGGGGGCTTCAGCTCAGGGCTTCAGCTCCTAAACTTATGCTTAGCCCCCCTAAAAAATATGTGATTAACCTTTAAAACATATAAAACTGGCTTCTGCTTCGTCCCGTTTTTTCCCCAGTCCGCAGTGGCTCTGAGCAGAGCGCAGTGCACGTCAGAAGCAGAGGTGTGTGTGTGTGTGTGTGTGTGTGTGTGTGTGTGTGTGTGTGTGTGTGTGTGTGTGTGTGTGTGTCAATCTGAGCGTCATTGGTCTGTCACTGCTCGTCAATATCAAAATATTTGATAAAACCAATCAAATCAGAGTAGGCGGGCTTTATGGTCACACAGAAACTGCTGAGGCTGAGCGCAAAATTTAGTAGCGCAACTTGACATCAAGTAAGATAAATGTAAACTAAACATTCATGTTTGACAGCTGCTGCTTTAAGTCAGAAATGTTAAACAAACGAAAAAAATATTCAGGCAAATGTAAGAAACTTTTGTCTAATTTTGCCATTTTTAACTGGAAATATCCCTATGTGATTCATAATGTAGGCCTTTACAAACAAGAAATATTGTGAATTTAATAAACTTAAAACTTTAATAAACAGTAAATTAACATGTCTAAGAAAATTATTCATGAAACATATAAATATCAGTATGTTAATAGGTAAACCATATGTTTACTTTATTCTCTGACAAAAAACGGAACAAAATATCAGTCAAAGCTCAGCGTTATGGTGGGAAGAGACAGGGCAAGATAAAAACAGAGAAAAAGAGAGATGTGGACATAAGAAAGACAAATAATCTGCCCAGTGACATGGTTTTCAAGCTATTGTTATCTAATTTTTTGGCCTTCAGAACATCTTAAAATGCACATATGTAGATCATAGAAATCAAAATTTTCTCGGGGGAGCATGCCCCCGAACCACCCTAACATTTGGGATCTAGAAACCTGCCTACATTATTGGATATGATTAATGCATGTACAGTATGGCCATGCAGTAAGGTGTTAATATTTGCTTCATAAGTAATAATAAACAACCAATATCTTCCAGGGTATGCATGTTTGTAAGCTATTAGTTAATAGCGCAATTTGGACCCTAAACTAAATAGTGTTACCATTTTTTCTACAGGCCTACCCTTACTGGGGGCTGAGCCCCCCTAAAATGAAAATCCTAGAAACGTCCCTGCTAGATAGAAATAAAAGCAGGATCCACCATTATCGTTACCAGGTCTGCGCTTCCTATTTTCCTTTTCTACCCTGTACCCCTAGTCTTTTCCAAGTATATGCATTCACATGAAGTGGTAGGAGTGTCTCAATCCTCTTTTGGTTGGAGGGGTAAGGGTAGGGGGAAGGGCCAGATAGCCCTTCAAACAAAGATTTTTCAGGAGCCCACTTCAAATGAAGGGGTATGAGAAATGTTCCTACATACTCTGGCTGCAGCAACAGGATGTCACCCGCATTTCCACGATGCAAAGAACAAGGACAGAATTGCTGAATCCTGTCCAAAAAAAAAGGAATTTATAATATAAATTATAAATAATAAAATATAATGTGGATTTTAACAGAATTGTTTACATTTTAGATTCTAGATTCTTAGATTCTTTCATGTTATACTATATTGTGGCAGGGGGGGGGCGTGGTTTTGCTGAGTTTGTGGCGGGGGAGAGAGGTAGTGGAGCCGAGCAGGGTGTAAGTAGGTCAAGTGCGGATGAATAACACCTGTGTCTAATCGCAGTAATTGGCTTGGAGAGACTGCATAAAACCCGCAGCTCCACCCGGAGAGAGTGGGGAGAGAGAGTTTGGACTGGGACCTCGCATGCCTGCCTGCCAAGAGAGCATCAGCTGTTTGAGAGTTGGAGATAGAATGCTGTTCTGAGTTTATTGAGTGAATGCGCCCTTGAGCGCCTGTTTATGTTTGTACTGAAAGTACTGAGAAATAAAAATAGCTGGATAGACAGGCAGGTTCGCCAACCCGCCAACAACTCGACCGCCACCATCGCGCTCTCGAAAATGGGACTGTTGGACGTCCTGGAGGCGTTCATAGACCTCTTCGAGAGGGTCGCCGAGGCTCGGACTGGCCCAAAGAGGACTGGTCAATGCGGCTCCTGCCGCTGTTATCCGGAGAAGTGCAGGTAGCTGCACACCAACTGCCAGTCAAAACCTCCTGGTTTACGACAACCTCAAGTGCGGCATCTTACAGCGGGTCGGTCGGACCCCGGAACAGCATCTCCAGCGGTTCCGGTCCCTGGTGCTAGAAGAGTCCAGCCAGCCCTTCGTATTTGCGCACCAGCTCCGGGACTCTCTCTCTCCTCTTCTTCTCCTGCCCCTTCTCTTCCTAAACCTGTCCCCACTCCCAGTTCACGAGCCGGGGTGCCGCCCAACCAGCGCCGAGGTGGAGGACGGGTGGCCCACCCGAAGCACCGGCAATACCCAGACCGGCGCCCAGGGGAGGGGGAGTGAACCCCCAACCCACTTCCTGCCTCGTCATCCCCGGCCGTCTCTCCACGCCAATTCCATGACCTTCTACCAGCCACTAGGGCGGCGGGGAGGCCTGGGCCGGCTTGTTGGCGCTGTGGGGACCCGGGAGACTTCATTGATCGGTGTCCAATGGTGGAGATGGGGACGCTGGTCCAGGTCCCCGACGCACCACAAGCTGACGCCGATCAAGCTGGCCTGTCCCAGATACCTTTGAGTTTCAAGGGGGCTACTTATCAGGCTTTGGTGTATTCGGGTTGTAACCAAACCTCCATCCACTAAAGCCTGATTCCGCCTAAGGCATTGGGTAACAGCTGCATGGTTAAGGTGAGGTGTGTGCACGGGGAATCTGTTGTTTCCCGTGGATATTCAATTTAGTGGAGAAAATGCATAGTGTTGAGGTTGCAGTTAACCCGCACCTCCGGCATCCAATAATTCTGGGGACGAATTGGCCAGCGTTTAACAAATTATTACAGCACTTATGTGTGGATGCCTCTTTGGGGAAAAAGAGAAAGAGGGAGGTAGCGGTTTCTCAGGTGAGTGAGGTGGATACAGGACCTCTGGGAAAGGTTCTGGGGGAACAGAGCGCGATGGGACCTCCCATCATCTCAGACCGCGATGACTTTCCCCTTGAACTATCCCAGGATGACACGCTCAAAAACGCAGGAAATGCTTTTCCAGGCAGCTCATTCTAATCCGATGGCTGGGCCTTTAAGACAAACGGCTACATTAAACCATTTCATGGCCCAATTTTTCACAATTGTCTGCGCTACTGGCGACCTGTCCGAGGCCCAAGACCAAAAAGGAGGTTAGACCGTTCCTGGGGCTAACGGGATATTACAGAAGGTTTGTGCCTAATTATTCTGACCTCGCTAGCCGCTGACTGATCTAATTAAAAAGGAGGTACCAGATACGGTTTAGTGGACGGAGCGGTGCCAGCAGGCTTTCACCCAAATAAAGGCTGCTCTGTGTGGTGGTCCGCTCTTACAGGCTCCAAATTTTTCTCTCCCTTTTCTTCTACAGGCGGACACATTGGACAGGGGGTTGGGCGCTGTCCTGTCCCAGGAGGTGGAGGGTGAGGAGTGGCCGGTGCCGTACATCAGTCGAAAGCTCTCTAAGAGAGAGACAACGTACAGCACCATAGAAAAGGAGTGTCTGGCCATCAGGTGGGCCATTCTCACCCTTCGCTACTACCTCCTGGGGCGGGAGTTCACCCTCTGTTCGGACCACGCTCCCTTGCAGTGGCTCCACCGCATGAAAGATACCAACACGCAGATCACCCGTTGGTATGTAGCTTTACAGCTATTTAAGTTCAAGGTGATCCACAGGCCGGGTGCTTAGATGGCTGTGGCCAACTTCCTCTCCAGGGGGTATATATATATATATACACTCATCTAAAGGATTATTAGGAACAACATACTAATACTGACCCTTTCACCTTAGGACCTGCCTTAATTCTACGTGGCATTTATTGAAAAAGGTGCTAAAAGCATTCTTTAGAAATGTTGGCCCATATTGATAGGATAGCATCTAGCAGTTAATGGAGATTTGTGGGATGCACATCCAGGGCACGAAGCTCCCGTTCCACCACATCCCAAAGATGCTCCATTGGGTCGAGATCTGCTGACTGTGGGGGCCAATTTAAAACAGTGAACTAATTTCATGTTCAAGAAATCAATTTGAAAGATTCAAGCTTTGTGACATGGTGCATTATCCTGCTGGAAGTAGCCATCAGAGGATGGGTAGATGGTGGTCATAAAGGGATGGACATGGTCAGAAACAATGCTCAGTTAGGCCGTGGCATTTAAACGATGCCCAATTGACACTAAGGGGCCTAAAGTGTGCCAAGAAAACATCCCCCACACAATGCACAGTTGTAACGAGTCATGAAATTCTGTTTGGAGTTCAGGAGATTGTCTTGATCAGGACCCCATACCCAAATGCATTGAAGCAACTGCCATGTGATTGGTTGATTAGATAATTGCATTAATGAGACATTCAATAGGTGTTCCTAATAATCCATTAGGTGAGTGTATATATTATATGAATCCTGCATGTTCACAGTGTGAATTAATGGCGCAGCCAGACGCGTGGATTCCACACACACACACACACACACACACACACACACACACACACACACACACACACACACACACACACACACACACACACACACACACACACACTGAAGTACACCTGATGCTCACATTAACCTCATCTCCAGAGTCACTTCATCACCATGTTACCATATTACCATGTTCATCACCATGTTATCTCATTTGGTAAAACAATCATCATATCATACACAAACACAAATGTCTTCGTGGCAACCCATCAAAATAAAAGTTTGGTTTAACTTAAAATTGTGACAGAAATATATAACAGTTGTACAGTAGATTGTAGCTACGTCTCAGTGTAATTATAATACTAACACTGATAATAATAAAAATAATAATATATGCCCAAGTAAACAAGGAGAGTATTTTTGCCATTATTAAGTATTTTTTAGAGTATTTATATCCAAAGCCCTTGCCTTTCAAGGTGAAGAGATAGGGGTAGGCGAAGAGTGTAAAATAGAATTGATATGAAGCCCTGATATCCATAGCCAGTATTTAAGAAATTATTTTATAAATGCTGAATTCTGAAAAACAGATTACTTTTAAATAGATTTTTTGTTCAGGTACATTGTTTTTGTATTTCATTTAGGTAATGCCAGGCTACTTGTTATATTTTATTTACCTGACTGCTGATACCACAGTTTCCTATGGGGTGCCATTTGTAAAGCGGCTCATACTGAAAATAACAGCTATGCTTTCAAATCGGTTTAGCTGCGTTCATTTAGATTTAGCATTTAGATTTAGATTTAACATTTAGATTTAGATTGAGATTTAACATTTAGATTTAAAATTTATATTTAGATATAACATTTAGATTTAACATTTAGATTTAATATTTAATGTTTAGTTGTAACATTTAATATTTAGATTTAACTATTTAAAATATCTCTTAGTTGACAAATATAGTTGTAAATGGGCTAAAAAGTGACTGTCGAAAATTCAAACCAGTTTTTTAAACATTGTTTGAAGCTAAATGTGACAAAATGTTGCTGTTATTTTTAGAGTGAGCCACTTTACAAACGACGCCCCATAGTTCCCTTCATGTGTAGACCAAAGATGTTGCAATGTATTTTGGTTAGAGTAAATGCTTCTCTAAAGCAAAATGTAGACATTTTAAGAGAATGGGGAAACTAAAATAGTGAAGTGATATCGTAATAGTTTTTATGTCACAGAATTTTAAGTTTAATGTCTTTTCATGCCGTTAACAGACATCCTAAAAACAAATATTGGCACGGATATTATTTTACAGTGCTTTACGTCACAGCCAGCTTACCACAGATATTACAAATTTGCTAAAAAAACAGGACCCACTTTATATAAGTTGACCTTAACTATTATGTACTAACATTTAAATTAACCATTTGATACAATGCATTTATTGTGTACATGTATTAGAAAAATGCAGGTAATTAGAAAAATGTAAGTACAATGTAAAAACGTATGTATACGTTTTTACATTGTACTTACATTTTTCTAATTACCTGCATGTAATTACATATGTAATTAATTTCTGTAGCTACATTTTTTATTACACTGTTGACACTTCCCTTACACCACACCCTACCCTTAAACTTCCCCACACCACCACACCTGTCCCTAACTTTACCCCGTTTACCACCAACTCAACAAGTGTTTTGCACTACAATATGAACACAATAAATACAATAGCCCCGTTTCCACCACAGGAACTTTACCCAGGAACTAGGAACTTTGGGTGGTACTTCGTGTGTTTAGACCGCAGGAACCAGGGTAAAATTGAAGTTCCGGGTAAATATTTCCCCCTCCAAACGGCCCTGCTCGCGAGGTAGTACTTTTTCAAAGTTCAGGAACTTTCGAGGGCGGGACTTGGGCGCTGAACATGCTGATTGGTTGAGCTCACGCAGTTCAACCGGCATTTTTAAAAGTCTTTTGCGAGGTTCGTTCTGCGTTCAGTAAATATCAGTCTTTGCTCTCTGTCTGGTGGCGCGCGGTCGTCTCAGCCATCTCACGTTCAATGTCCGTAATAGCTGATAATAATATACATTGTCATTTTAAATCTAGCTTTACAAGCTTTCTGAATATGCTGCATGCTGCTGAATCTGCATATTAGTGCTCTTTTCTGTCGTTGTTAATTACCTCTTTAGTAAACCTATACATAACCAGCAAAAGCAGCAAAGCTTGAATCTCTTCCATACTCGTTATTAATTTTTTTTCACCATGTAAACGACCTGACCGATTACTTTTAAGTGTGTGTCCTTACATGACGTGACGGCGCGCGCCGCGCTCATGTTGACAAGAGAGGAAAGTACATTTTTCTGAGGGGTAACGTTAAACTTTTTATTTCGTAAGTTATGAAGATAATGTTGGAGTAATGACACAGCGTGTATTGCCCCAGGCAGTTTTTACTTTAACTGCGCCTGACAGAAGATTTTTTTTTCTGAGATGATTATTACACTTTACAACAAATAGCTATAAATAATACTGTATTAGTTCTGGTGGCCGTTAAGAGTTGCTACGGCTACAGTTAACACATTCAGCTGCTGGAGAAAACAGCGCTGACATTTTTGGTGCGGCAGACAAACTGCATGTGACAAAATGATTGCGATTGAAAGTCATCACATGTAAACACCAGATCGGTTTAGATAACGTCTCATGTAAACAGTTCACTAAATCTTTCAATCTGTACACACACAAATGATTACTGTCCTTCACTGATTTGGAGGAGCAGTCGCGCGCAGTCCTACATCACCGGACTAATTTGCCTAATCTTCTCGGAACTTTATCGCGGTCGAAACGCAGACAGCTGCAGGTCTGGGGGGGAGAAAATGTAAGTACATAGTAGTTAAGGCCACCTAATATAAAGTGGGGCTTTATAAAGGCTTACAATGACTTCAGTCATTACTAGAAAATTGTCATGTTTTTCACTTTAGAATACTGATCCAAATCATTAGTAATTAATTGTAAAGGATTGGTAAGACTTGAGTCATTAATAGTGTGTTGTATGACCTTGACTTTAGAACTAATTATAACATTTTTCATGTTATTTGTGAGTCTGTATAGTAGATCTTGAAAATAATAGTAGTTCCCTTTCGTTCAGTCACTCCGACGTAACGTCAGTGACTGACGAATGGGGGTTTCGCCTAGAAGCCAATCATCTTCGAGATCTTAGAAAGCGCCCAATGGCAGTGCCAATGCCATGGGCATGCGAAATTTGCATGCGTAACTCCGCCTACCCACCTGGGTATATAAGGAAGTAGCTGGCATGAATCGCATTATGTTTTCTGCTTCGGAGCCAAGAGCATCTCTTCACTCCGGCAAGCCTGAATTCTGAAGTCCTCTCTTCAGTCTTCGAGACGAGCGGTTCTCCAGGGTGTTGGTATAACGGCGCGTTCCAGCGATCTCACATTGCCTGCCTGCTGATCTGTGCAGTGATCTGCAACAGCTGTGTGTGTTTTCCCTGAGCGCTTCGGCACTCTGCAGAGCTTCCTCTCACAAAAAGAGCTTGCGTGTGGCACGTCTTTTTCAAGACGGGTTGCCCGCGCACTTCCGGGTGCGGTCGATATCTGTTGCTGTCTTTGGGACGCATTCACTGCTCGACGTGTTTGGGCCCAGCACGTTCGGACAGTGTTTGTGGATGTGCTGTGTTCCCTCTGTGGGAACATGACCATCGCGATGTTGTGGTCGAGACTCAATGATCTCTGTAAAGAGAGAGAGTCCCCTCTGCCACACCCCGATCTACCATCTTCGAGAGAGGTGGTACTTTGGCTGGTGGCCAGGGTGACCTGAGGGCGGTGCTGTGGTATTAAGAACCCCGACGATCATTCCTCGGGCCACTCCCGCCCTCTTGCACATCGCTTCCAGTGAGTGTTGGACTGAAGCAGCGGGACCGTCTGCTGACGCCCCGTTCGTTTCGTTCATACTCCAGATAGAGGCGAGAGGTCGATTGCCGCATCTCAAGGTGGGCTAGAGTCCTTTGGGGATGACGATTCGGCTATGCTCCGCCTCCGGGTGTGGTAGCACTGTAGAATCTGACCTAGAGTTGGCAGCCATGTTATCTCGGGCAGCCGCGAGCCTCGGGCTGGTGTGAATCTCCACCCTGTCACGAGTGCTCGCGGTTGGGCGATTGGTTTATGGAGGTGGCACCCGACAGCTGCGGGCCCCGCCCCCAATGCCATTTCGCTCCCGAGATGCATGAGGAGTGCACGCGGTCCGGGAGATCTCCGGGTCTTCCCGCGACCGTTTGGTGGCCTCCTCCGCCTTCTCTGCCCTCGAGGGGTTGCGGCCTAAGGGTACACTGGGGTCCCTCCCCCTCAGTCAGGTGCTCTGTTGCGCACTACGGTGTCCACTGAGTGCTTTGACTTGACGCGGTGAGGCTATCCTAAGCGCCCTCCCAAGCCTGCTGGCTCGTCTACTTTGGTGGCGTAGTCCAGCAGTGCTATGGGGTAAGCTGCCGCCCGATGCGTATGCATGAGGACAGAGCTGATCCAGGGCTTACGAGCCCCCTCGCAGAGCAGACCCCAGTGGAACGCGAGTCCTTCCCTGGTCTCCTCTGTCAGGGCGCAGTCGTTACCAGTGCCTCGACACCGGGCCGCTATGCAACCCGAGTCCGGGCCGGTAACACTGCCTCGAGAAAGGCGTGCCGCCACCGATCCCGCCCAGCGCGGCATAGGTGACCACACGCCCCCTGGGTCAGGAGATGTCCACAGCTGTTGTCCGGGAAAGACAACTGGCCTTACTTGGTCGATGTGGGACGGCTGAGTGAGCCCGCCTCCTCAGCTCGCCCATATCCCAGACCAGCCTTATCGGCGGCACGGTCAGGAACTGCGCCCAACAAATCTTGGCTGTCCCCAGAGGCAGACTGAGGCCATCTGCCCCGGCAGCCCGCTGCTGCACCTAAGCGCCGCCGGCACAGTTGCCTCAGCCTCCTCGCCGCCAGGGCGACTTCCTGCGACCCCCTCCCGCGTGGCCACAGCAGCAGCCTTCACCCTGGCCACGCCACGGGGCGCGCTGCAGGAAGCCGTCCCAGTCCGCGCCAGCCCCGCAGCCTGCTGAAAATAAGGCCAGCGGCGCTCCGGATGCGGACAGCTCTGGGATGGGCAGTTCTTTCATGGGACGGTGGCAGGTCCGCCCCTTCCCCTGGTGGAGGGCCGGGGGAGAACCCTTTGTCTAGCTGCTGGCCCACGGGTCAGCAGCAACCTTTGCAAGAAAGAACTGATTAACCCATCCCTGAGCACCCAGAGACCGGTGACGGCAGTGTGCGCCGCCCCCGGGCCACACCGCTCTCGTCTCTCTCTGTCGCCAGCCCCCTCTCAGAGCAGACCCCAGTGGAACGCGAGTCCTTCCCTGGTCTCCTCTGTCAGGACGCAGCTGTTACCGCCGCCCCGACACCGGGCCGCTACGCCACCCGAGTCCGGGCCGGTAACGCTGCCTCGCTGCCCCACCGAGGGTACGCCGGTGCTCCACGTGACCCCGTTGGTACACTCCCTGGGAGCGTGGCTACAGCTGCCGGGACTGTCCCGCTGGGTCGCACGGACCATCCGGCTCGGCTACGCGATTCAGTTCGCGCGAGCTCCTCCCCGCTTCCGGGGTGTCCGGGTCCAATGCCCCAGTCATGCGTGCGGAGATCGCGACCCTACTGGCGAAGGGTGCGGTCGAGCTCGTCCCTCCAGCCGAGATGAAGTCCGGCTTCTACAGCCCTTACTTCATTGTACCGAAGAAATCCGGTGGGTTTCAACCAATCCTGGACCTTCGCGTCCTGAACCGATCCCTGTACAGGCTTCCGTTCAGGATGTTGACTGTGAAACGCCTTTTCAATTGCGTTCATCCATGCGATTGGTTTGCAGCGATCGACCTGAAGGACGCGTACTTCCATGTGTCCATCCTTCCGCGACACAGACCGTTCCTACGGTTTGCGTTCGAAGGGCAGGCATATCAGTATGCCGTACTACCATTCGGGCTAGCTCTGTCCCCTCGCGTCTTCACGAAGATTGTCGAGGCAGCGCTTGCGCCACTCAGGCAACAAGGGGTTCGCATCCTGAACTATCTCGACGACTGGCTCATACTGGGCCACTCTCGGGACCGGGTGTGCGAACACAGAGACCTGGTTCTCCACCACTTAGCTCGTTTGGGCCTTCGGGTCAACTGGGAGAAGAGCAAACTCTGCCCAGTGCAGAGGATCTCTTTTCTCGGTATGGAGATCGACTCGGTCGCCATGTGCGCGCAGCTTACCGGCTTGCGCGCGCAGTCACTGCTGACTTGCCTCAGGCAGATAGAGAGCAATAGTGCGGTTCCACTGAAACTATTTCAGAGGCTCCTGGGGCATATGGCAGCCGCGGTGACGCCGCTCGGATTGCTTCATATGAGACCGCTTCAGCACTGGCTTCGCGATCGAGTCCCGAGATGGGCATGGCAGTCTGGCACGCTCCGGGTCCCAGTGACTCAGGCCTGCAGAAGCAGACACTCACCCAGTGGTCGAACCTCAGCTTTCTACGGGCAGGTGTGCCCTTAGAACGAGTTTCCCGACATGTTGTTGTGTCAACAGATGCGTACACCACGGGTTGGGGTGCCATGTGCAATGGACATGCAGCCACCGGCTCTTGGTCAGAGAGCCAGAGCCGCCTGCATATCAATTGCCTCGAGTTGCTGGCAGTTCGGTTCGCCTTGCACCGCTTCCTAGCGTTGTTGAAGGGCCAACACGTTCTGGTCAGATCAGACAACACGGCCGTAGTAGCGTACATCAACCACCAGGGCGGTCTACGCTCCCGCCGCATGTCTCAACTCGCCCGCCATCTCGTCTTATGGAGTCAGAAGCGCCTGAGGTCCCTTCGTGCTGTCCATATCCCGGGGATCCTGAACCGTGCAGCCGACGAGCTCTCACGGGTTCAGCCTATCCCTGGGGAGTGGAGACTCCATCCCCAGTCGGTCCAGCTGATCTGGGATCAGTTCGGGGACGCACAGGTAGATCTGTTTGCCTCCCACGACTCATCCCATTGCAGCCTGTACTTTTCCCTGACCGAGGGCACGCTCGGCACGGACGCACTGGCGCACAGCTGGCCGCAGGGCCTATGCAAGTATGCGTTTCCCCCAGTGAGCCTTCTTGCATGTGTTCTGTGCAAGGTCAGGGAGGACAAGGAGCAGGTCATCTTGGTCGCCCCGTACTGGCACGGCCGGACCTGGTTCCCAGAACTAGTTCTCCTTGCGACAGCCCCTCCCTGACCGATTCCTCTGAGACAGGATCTACTCTCTCAGAGACGGGGCACCCTGTGGCACCCGCGTCCCGATCTTTGGAACCTCCACGTGTGGCTCCTGGACGGGACGCGGCAGGTTTGAGTACCCTACCACCTCCGGTGGTGGCTACCATCACTTCCGCTCTGGCCGAGTCCACGAGACGGGCCTATACGTTGAAGTGGAACCTCTTCGTCAATTGGTGCTCTTCTCGCCAAGAAGACCCCTGGAAGTGCCCGATCGGGTCTGTGCTCTCTTTCCTCCAGGAAGGGTTGGTTCGAAGGCTGTCTCCATCCACCCTGAAGGTTTATGTGGCCGCTATTGCCGCCTACCATGACCTCTTGGACGGGAAAACAGTAAGTAAGCACGACCTGGTCATCAGGTTCCTGAGGGGTGCGAGGAGACTACATCCTCCTCGTGCTCCTCTCGTACCCTCTTGGGACCTCTCAGTAGTTCTACGTGCTCTGCAGAGGGCCCCATTGAGCCTTTGCGTTCAGTAGATGTTAAGTTCTTGTCTATGAAGACAGCGCTTCTTACCGCATTGGCCTCCATCAAGAGGGTAGGGGACCTGCAGGCATTTTCGGTTGACGAAGCGTGCCTGGAATTCGGGGCGGCTGACTCTCACGTGATCCTGAGACCCCGGCCTGGATATGTGCCCAAGGTTCCCACCACTCCGTTCAGAGACCAGGTGGTGAACCTGCAAGCGCTGCCTTTGGAGGAGGCAGACCCAGCCTTGGCATTGCTCTGTCCAGTACACGCCCTTCGCGCTTACGTAGACAGGACGCAGTGTTTCAGGACCTCAGACCAGCTCTTTGTCTGTGATGGTGGGAAGCTGAAAAGGAAGGCTCTCTTAAAGCAAAGGCTGTCTCACTGGATAGTGGACACCATTGTTTTGGCTTACCAGCAGCAGGGACGCCCATGTCCCCTTGGGGTCAGGGCCCATTCCACCCGGAGTGTGGCCTCCTCTTGGGCTTTAGCACATGGCGCTCCGCTGACAGACATCTGCAGAGCTGCAGGCTGGGCGACACCAAACACATTCGCCAGGTTTTATAACCTCCGAGTGGAGCCTGTATCCGACTATGTACTCGCCTCTACAAGTGGCCGGTAATGGATTGGCTCAGGTGTCTTCGCTTGCTCGCCATTCCACTCCACAGACTGGATACGTGCGATATTCTTCTCAGGTGAGTTCCCCGAGAGCCCTGAGCTCCTCCAGCACTGACGACGCTGACGCCAGTAAGTCTGCCCTTAGCCCAGACACTCGTGTCCGGCCAGGTGCCCCATGTGCATGGTTCCCCTCCGGCGACCCCCACATGTGTATTTCCACCGTAAGCCTCCCTGAGCTGGTGTATTCCCTTGGCAACCTTGCCACCCCCTGGGGTTAAAAATCCACCTGCGGCTGGTACCCCAGTGATCTTCCGTATGCAGCCCCCCGGGGTCATACGTGTATTCCTAAGTCCTCCCTACGGGTAGGCATCTTGGCGCATATCTCCTCCTGGAATATGCCTCCCAGTGTACCTTGGTATTCCTGCGTTAAGTAGAGGCCTTTGACCGTCCTAACTGGCATCAGGGTTCTCACGCTTGCGCAGGGCACTGGAAGACAGCCGAGTGGCGTTATTGCATTGGGACCCCCATTCGTCAGTCACTGACGTTACGTCGGAGTGACTGAACGAAAGGGAACGTTTCGGTTACGTATGTAACCCTCGTTCCCTGAGGAGGGAACGGAGACGTAACGTCCCGCTGCCACTTCCGCTGTACCGCTGGAACGGCCGAGAGTCCATTACTGGTGTATCTTGAGGCAGAACAATGGCACTGACATATTTAAAGATACATCAGTGCAAGTTTATTTTAGTTAAAGATGCAATGTGTAGTATCTTTTGCAGTAAAATATCCAAAAACCACTAGGCCAGTGTTATATATTTTGTTCAGTTGCTTACTTACAATATCTCAAATGTTTCCAACTATTTGTAAATTGTGAGAAAATTGCTATTTTAACCAAGGAGCCGGGACGTCCGAAGGAGTCACCTGTCAATTACTTCATATCTGTGTTACCCTCGGTTTCCAGTTTTATTTGGCATAAGTGCTTTACTCTTAGCAGTGTGAACAAGTTTGCACCACTTCATTAAAGTGGATCCATGACGGATTTTTTAAGAATAACAATGTTCTTCTTATATTAAGCATAAGGAGAGAAAAAAAGCTAAAACCTGTACTATAATTTTCTTTGATTATGAAGACTATATGTCACTGTATATGACATCACTGTATCACTGATGTTGCTAGGTGACGATCTCACAATGACATCACTTCATCAGCTCTGATGGACAGAGGGACAGATGTGGAACATCAGATTCTGAGACAGATAGAAAGATGTTAAATACATTTACAACAATGTTTTTGTCATTGCATCTCTTACAGTAGATTATCTATTCATAATTCCCCACCTTCACTTATGTTTTCAGTTTGGTTTTGAGATTAGATGCATTCTGATGAAAAACCTGTTGAATCATAATTGACATTCTTAAAATCTTTATGAATTTAATTATATTCACTGTACATGATGCAGTTGTGAATCATTGGATGTTTACTCACCACATCCACAGAGCCGCTATTATGAGAAACTGAGGTAAAAACACCAGCAGAAGGACTGTAGAATGACTGAACGCTGTGCTGTCCACTGGATCTTCACAACACGAAGAAATGAATCATGAGAGAAACAATCACTGACACTAAAGCACATGTATCATCAGAGATGTGTTACCTCCTACAGCACAGGAATACTCTTGAAGCTCTTCATTGCTGACTGAGTCCAGGTACAGCTTGTTGTCTTTAGTGAATCCATCCGTTACCTGCCGTCCGTTCTTGTTCCAGATGTAAGTATGTTTGTCGCTCAGAGTGCATTTAGTTGAGCAGATTAATATCACTTCCTGTCGCTCTGATATAATGTTTGGGCTGCTTATCACCATCAGATCTGAAGAATGAAGAAAAAAATCTCACCCAAAAGCCTATCAGACATTATTCAGGTAACATTTTGAACTAAGTTTTGAATAAGCAGTTACCTGTGACAGTGAGAATGACTCCAGGTGATTGAGTATATTCTCCTCTTGTTCTGTTAGTGATGAACCTGAATCGATATTCTCCAGAGTCGCTGCTCTTGAGCTCTTTGATTCTCAGTGTGTTCCCCACATACTCCACACGACCAGCAAACTGATCCTCCCCACGCAGATCCTTAAAGTAACCGGGCTTAATGTAATGCCAGAATGTTTTCTTTACAGAATAACCAGAGGGATGTGTGTATGTGCAGGAAATGTCTACTGTTGAGCCCATCAAAGCACAGACTCTTCTAGAGGTGTAAGTCACATCCCAGCAGTCACCATTAGAAATGCCTGAAAGAGTCACAGGATTCTGCTGTGAAAGTCATAATCAAGGCCTGGTCACATCAAGATGAATGTATGACACAAATTCAGTAATAACGTCATGCAAACAGACAAAAGGTGAAGTGTAAAGTCTGTAAGTGTGTGTATTGAGACAGGCCTCGTGTCTTAAATGGCACACTTTGATTTGAACAGACAAATGGCATTTCATAATGAACATTCATCTTATTATGAAAAAAACTTTAAACATGTCTGTGTACTGTATACTCATACATGAACACTGATATTATAATAGTGCTTATTAAATAAACGTATAAACACACTCACAGACAGGAGAGGAGGAATTCCTAAGATCTTTAGTAAGAAAACAGGAGTAACTGACATCAGCTTCAATGGGAACAGAAATGCATCTGGAATGTAGATCTTTTATATTTTGTCCATTTTTTTTCCAGAAGTAATTCTGCGGACTGGACGTCAAATCACAGGAAGTATCACAGGTCAGATTTACTGTCTGATCTCTCTGGTCTGTAGATGCAGGACTCATCCTCACCTGCAGGACTGAATTACAATAAAAATTAAGAAACTTC